>NW_005842477.1:39598-78800 GCF_000455745.1 Alligator sinensis | reverse complement strand
GCATTCAGAAAATACTCAAAACCACAGAAAACAGTATCTGAGACACAAGCACACCTACCAACACAGATCCCAGGTGCATGTGTGCACCTGTGCACATGCGCGCACACACACTCCCTGCATTGGTCCCTGGGGTGGTGAGAGGCCCTTTCTCCTATGGTCTACCAAGGCAGTGCCTGATGCAGCAGGGTGCTAAGGGTTAACAGACACCCAGAGCTAGTCATAGACACCACCACAAACACCAACCCCCTGCAGCCCCTTGCCCCCCAACACCACCCACCTGGTGCCCCTCACTCTGGACCCACAGCCTGCTCTCAGAAGGGGGTGGGCTGAACCTTGAGAGTGGGGGGCACAGGCTCGTTGCTGATGTGGGGGGGGGTGTGGTACACTTCACAAAGTCTTGCTGCCGGACTGCAACCACACAGGTGTGCCAGTGCCCAGCCTTCCCCAGGCAGCGGTAGCAGCACAAGGCCTGGCAATGCAGGCACCACACCATGGGGCAGCCCTGCCCAGTGTGCATCTCCAGGGCGCGGCACCGGGGATAGACCCACAGCGAGGGGCAGCCATGGACAGATGACTCTGGAGCCCAGATCTCAGGGGTGTCATGCAGCACAGGGCGATGAGGGGCCATGGCCGGCATTGCCCAAGGCCGAGGGCTGCTCCCAGGCCCGAATGCAGCCCCAGCAGAAGCAGCACAGCTGCCTGGGCTTCTGGGAGCAGGGAAACCAGGTAGTATGCAGGGGCCTGGGTGCTGTAAAAGGTACAAGAAAGATGTCCTGTATGTGATATGCTCACATTTCTCAAAACAGGCACCCAGTGTATGTCTGGAGTTTTGTAAACAGACCAGCACTGGTACAAGCTATTGCAAATCTGCCCCATTGATAGACAAATACCCAAAGTCAGGTCTGGTAACTAATGCCTCTAGGTATCCTGTTTGATCAAGACTCATCACCTGTAACTAACCTATAATTGCGGAGGCTGCAGAGAAACACAAGTCTTCACACCTAGACAAATCTAAAAACAGGAGCCAGGCAATTTAACAGTTGTAATATGATGGTCACCCTTTTCCTCCCTGTTTTGTTTGCATTCTAATGGACCAAGTATCAAGGGAAAGTGCTTTCAAGCTATGCAATTAAACAGTATAAGAACTAAGCAAATTTGCCAGCAAGGTGTGCTCTCCAGGAGCAACAGAGATTGCTGCAACATTGCACCCAGCTTAACCAGCAACGGATCCTGCTTGGTGAAAGCCGCAAGACTGGACCAGCTTCCTTTGCCTGCATTGGTGAGAAAACACTGCTGCAGCTAAATATGTACTAGGACTATGTGGAGCAGCTTATTTTATTTTGGCAAAGAGTCTTTTTCTGTCATTTAGTTTTATAGCTTGCTTGTGCTAAACTAGGTGCTGTGTCAATTCTTGAGGCCCTAGGTTTAAAAATCCGCTCTCTAAGTGCAACAGCAACCACAGCTTGCAGGAGACCCCATGGCCAGACCCCAGTCCTAGACGGTGGCTATCTGCCAGGCCCAGATCCCCAACATTGCACCCCTGTTGCTAGGGAGCTCCCAAGGCCTGGACTGTGACACCTGCTGCCTCTGTCTTACATCCTGGCTCATCTCCATACCAAGGGGAACATGAATGGCGTGTGCCCTCGGCGGCTGTGGGGACACGGTGGCAGCGGGAGTGCAGTGGAGGGAGCGGCAGGAGGATGGCGGTGGTAAGCGGGGGAGCTCCCACAGCCGTGGCTGGCAGCCGAGGCTCAGGTGCTGCCTAATTGAGTCATCGAGGGTGGTAGGAGTGTTCCTTTCCCAGCCCCCCAGCAAGCCGCACGCCTTGGGCAGCTGCCCCATGGCCGACTCTCTGCTTAGGGGCCCAAGTTGTGCCCTCCTGCTCATGTCAGATCCCGAGTACATCAGAGCTGGGAGCACAAGCACCTGTAGTTCATGGGGGCCCGGCTTCTCCTGCATCTTGGCAGGACCCTGTTGCTTTGAGGCATGTGGGGTGTTTTCTCAGGAGGTCTCTGGGTACTGCTGCTTTGGATGCGCAGGTCCCAGATCCTTGCAGATCCCAAATGCAGACAACACAACTGGGACCTGTGTGTGGTAACAGCTCAGAAAGGTTTATTGTTGCTGGACAGCCACCAACAGGTCTGATGATGGTCAGGCCAGCTCAGCACCATGTCCTTGATGGCGGAGACATGGTACATGATTCCCACCCCAATACGCCTCTGCAAGGGACAGGTCTCCTAGCCCTAGCAATTACACTAGGGTGCCTCTCTCTCTTGCCAGTGCTTCTCTCTCGCTGTTGAGCTGTTCATCTTGACATGCTTCACTTACCCAGGTGAGTAAGTGAAGCTGATGCCCTTGGGGCTGGAGGCTGCACGGCCCTGGCCTGGGGGTGCTCAAACCCCGGCAGGGCATGGGGGAGTGGTGGGCAGGCCCACTGGGGGGCAGGTGCCTGGTGAGGATGGTATGCTCTGAGCCGTCAGCCAGGAGTCGATGGGCCTCAGCCAGCTGGGATGCCAATTCCATGCCCAGGCGCTGGCCGTGCAGGGGCAACTGCTGGGCCCCCAGCACCCCACATTGGCCCCGGCCCTCCTGGGGTGCAGAGTGTGTGAGAGCGAGGGGCAGCACCCCCTCCCCCAATGCAACCACCCCAAGAGCAGGACTGAACCCTGTGACCAGCCCCCAGGCTCGGCAGGACATATGCTGGGGGGCTTGGCCCAGACACAGCCCCCCACAGCTACATCTCCTGCTTCCTGGACCTAGGTGCCCAGCACCAGCCCCCCAGCGATCCATGCCTGTTCCAGACAAGGCCCCTCCAGCATCTCCCAGCCCTGCCACTGCTGTACCCTGGCTGCCTGGTGCATGCCTCTGCTCTCCAGGTCCACGAGCTGCCCCTACATCCCACCCAGGGCACCCCACATGCCCCTGCCCCCAGCACCGCCCCTGCCCTCAGCTGCCCACACAAGCCCCCGACCAAGGGTAGGGCCCTGGTGGTCTCCAGAGTCTTTCAGACGGGCTCCGTGGAGCCCCGTGGGGGTCAGATCTAGGCCCTTGGAGATGGGCCTACGGGAGGAGGCAGGGCAGGACACCTGGGTTCCCTGCCCATGGCAGCCCGGGCACATGGTGCACACCAGCACAGCTCTCTCGGGAGCCGTAAAGGGGCTGCAGCAGCAGCTGCTGCACACGCCCTGGGATGGGGACCCCTGAACCTGGCTCTGCCTGTGTCCTGCTTCTCTGTGAGCTGGCAGCGCTAGTGCCCGGCACCAGCTGGTGGAGGGACCCGGCCCGGTTCCTCCCTCTGCTCTGGCATGCATGCTTGTGTATGTGTGGATGTGTCAGACAAGACTCCTTTGCTGCCCAAGCCACCTCGGTCCCCAGTGCTCTGCTCAGTGCTGTCCCTCTCCTGGGAGGAGCAGACCTAGTCATCCGTGTGCCCTAGTCCCCCCGCTGCCTTCTCCAAATCTGGGGAGAGTGTCCCTTCCTCCTGCCCTGGGACAGTGATAGGGGATGAGTGTCCTTCCAGACCCGAGGTTCTCCCATGCAGCCCCCACCAGCCCCTGGTGCTGCTCCTGGATGGGCTCAAGTTGGTCCCGGCCTCATATGCCCCCACAGACTCCAGGCTGTACTGCCCCTTCCTGCCCTGCCCCCCATGCCCCCGGTCTGGCAGTGCCCAGGGGCTCCCTGGGCTGGGCAGCAGCTCCCAGCTGCAGCACCAGGATTTTCTGCCTCTTCAGGGCTCCCTGTTCACTGCTCCGTGGACTGTGCGGTCCCGGGCTGGGCACTGGGGTCAGAGCTCCTGGGCTCCTGTGGGGGTCAAGGGGGTGGCAGCAGAGGGGCTGGAGCCAGGAGGCCTGGTGCTCTCTCAGCTCCGGAAGCAGCGTGGCCTAGGGGGATTCAAGCAGAGGGCAAGCAGGGCCTGGGCTTTCCTCCTGCCATCTGCCGCTGAACGCCCCCATCGGCCCCAGCAGGGTGCAAAGGGGTCACGGGGCCACAGGTCGCACCGCGAGGCTCTGACCACGCTCTGACCAGGCCTGGCTGTGGGGTTTGCACCTGACCATGGCTCTGCATGCAAAACAGATCCAGCCTCCAAGGAGGCTGAGCTGGGAGAGAAGCCCGGTGCTCCAGTGCCTCCTTGTTTAACCCCCAGATGCTGTCCTTGCCTGCAGCTGGGACAGACCCCAGATGTCTGGGCTCCTGGCTCCTCCCGTGCCCCCACCATGTTTCCTGGGACCCAACAACCTGCTGCATTTGCTAGATGCCTGTCACCCCCTGTGCAGCGGGACTGTGGGTGCACTGTGACCTCAGCCCTGTGCCCGCACTGCACATGGTCCGCTCAGTGCCCCGCATGTTCTGCCCAGCCAGAGGGCCCGATCCCTGGGCCTGGCCCCAGGTCCCCCTAGGCTCCCTGCACTTCAACCCCACCCCCACCCCTGAGCTGAGCACGGGCTGGGAACCAAGGCCTGGGGGCTACAATCGGGGCATGAGGTCCTGCCTAATCCCCACTCCCCCTCCCACCATGCAGCTCCCCTTAATGCCCCCCCTGCAGCATGACGGCCCTTGCCCCCCTGCGTGGCCCAGTTGTGCAGGCCCCTCCTGGCAGCTGCCCCAGGCTTTTGCCCTGTTGCACAACCTGACCCCAGGGCAGAGATTTACTTTCTGCGCCTCCGTCGTCCAGCTGTTCCCACTTCCCCTCTGGGCCCCCCTCTTCCTTCCTCTCCAGGCAGAGGGGCCAGGCTTCAACATCACCCACTGCAGAGGCAGAGCTGAGTTTGCTGCTAGAAGCGGCAGGTAGGGATTGCCCCTGGGGCCGGGCCAGGGGGGTGGGGTGGCCCGGGGCAGGCCCTGCCCTTCCCCAGCTCATCAGAGCCAGGCCCCTTAGCTCCACGAAGGGGATAGCCTCTGTACCCCAATGGACCCCAGTCTCCTACCAGAGCCCAGGAGAGGACCCAAGTGTCCCGGCTACCACCACCATCCCTCACAGTCCCCACCCCCTCCTGTCCTGAGGCTGGGATGGAGCCCAGGTGTCCGGGCTCGCCTTCCCCAGCCCACCAGACCCCGCACTGCAGGTGTCTGGCTTCTGGCTTTTTGCCCCTTAACTCTCCCCCTCTCCTCCTGTCCACAGCAGCTCCCACGAGCTGAGCAGGAGCCAGGCCAGCTGAACCATGGAGCAAGGGGCCCCTGGCACTGTCCTGCTGACGCAGATCGTGCCCCCTGCCCAGGCCCCCGGGACCAGGCCAAAGCCCCTGGAGAAGTTCCAGCGGGGGGAGCCGCTGGCCTTGGGGGTGAGTACGTCTGCCTAGCCCCCCTGCCCTGGGCAGCATCTCCATGGAGGAGCAGGAGACAGATAGACCAGTCTGGTCAGGGGGTCCTGGGCCCAGATGCTCAGGCCAGCAGGTGGGGGCCACACTGGGAGTGTGGGAGCTGGGGGGTATGGACAGGGTTCGGATGGACTGGGGGGAGCAGAGGACCCCACGGTAAAGGGCGGGGTGGAGGCAGATGGAGCCCCCGGCTCAGGACTGCGTAGCAGGGCTGAGTAACTGCACAGCAAGGACCGAGGGGGCTGGGGCCGGGGCTGGGCCAGGGTTGGGGCCATCAGTGGCGGTGATGCCCCTGCTCTGGTGTCCTGGCAGATCACACAGATCCTCGTGGGCATTCAGCAGACCGTGTTTTGTATCATCATGATCCCAGTGATTGATTATCACTACCCTGCTGTTCAAGTGGGAACACCCATCTGGACCAGCTTTCTGGTGAGCCTGGGGCAGGGGGGAGCTGGCAGCATGGGACATCTTAGAAGCATCCCCGAGATGCCCAAGGCGACTGGCCCCGTGTGCTCCACAGGCTGGTACCCACAGCGGGGGGCAGGTAGGAACAGTTACCCCGTAGTAATGGCCGAGCAACCTGGTGCCCTGCAGGAGGGGCCGAGTCACCTCAAAGTAACAATGGAGTAACCCCATTGTTGGAGCTGGGTGGCCCCATAGGAATGACTGAATAACTCTGCTGAAGGCACTGAGTAACAATGTCCTAGTGACTGAGAAACCCCATAGTAGGGACTGAGCATCTGCATGGTAGGAAATGAGAACCCTGCACTAGGGTGTGAATGCCCCTGTGGTAGGGCTGAGTAACCTGGGGGTAACAAGTGAGTATCCCTGCAGCAGGGCCTGAGTAACCCTGTAGTAACCCTACCTGTCTTGTGGACACACCCCAAGCCCATCCACCCCCCAGGCCTGCAGGCTGTGACTTCCCCCCAGCAGCCCCCAGGCGGGACCACCCCCTCCAGCTCCACACGGCCCCTGATCTCCCCTCTGCCCTCTCTCCTCTGCAGTGTGTGATCTCAGGCTCCCTCTCGGTGGCGGCCTCCAGGAAACCCAAGATCTCACTGGTAAGAGCTGCGGCAGTTCAAAGCACCGCTGGGCCTCGCTGGGCATGGACACTCAGGGGGGAAGGACTCGGGCGTGTGGGGTGGGAATTGTCAGGCAGAAAGGGACTGGGGTGAGGGAAAACCCCAGCTGGACTGGAACTGGAGGGAAACTTTGTTCCAAACTGGGAAATACAGTGCCAGGATGTTTAAACCCGGCATATTCCCTTCCTGCCCCCAATGCAACGTCAATCTGAGCCTGAGCGGAGGGACAAGACCCTCTAGCCAGGACCCTCCAGGGCTGGTCCCTGCAGGAGCATTGGCTCAGCCCAGTCCCCAGCCCCAGCCCCAGCCAGCACTCAGCGCCTCTGGGAGAGGTTAAAAACCCCACTGCAATCAGAAACCTGAGCCCTGAATTAGCCTCAGCACCCAAGTGCTCCACCACCCCCAGCCCTAATGGAGCATAAAGTCAGGGGGAATTTGGGAACCTCAGAAACCCACCAGGGAAGCAGTAGGCCCTGGCTGAGAGCATATGGCACCAGGGGAAGGCTGCAGCAACAGGGTCCTCCCCAGAGCCAGATGGGTCCTGCCAGGGATCTGTCTTGGGTTGGGGCTGGGGGGGCAGGACCTGGGGGCCAAGCTTGGAGATTTGAGGGAAGTCAAGTTCACGGGGCCCAAAGCCTGCAGAGTGGAGCTTGGGGCTCAAGGGGCGGTGGGGGCCAAGGGGTCTTGCGTGCCTACCCCCACTGCCCCCCTGCAGGTGAAGGCGGTGCTGGCCTTGAACTCCATGAGTGCCGTACTATCGGGCGTGGGCCTTGTGGTGTTCCTCTTAACCTTCATCTTCCTCAATGGTGCCCACCACTGCACCTGGGACTCAGAGCAGATGGAATGTGTGTCAGCCCCCCCTGAAGTCCAGGTGAGCCGGTCCCATGACTGCCAGGAGTAGGCACTCCAGGGGGCGCTGTGATGCAGAGGGCCACTCGGGGGCACCATGCAGTGGGGTGGGCCCTGGGGGCTGCCTTGCTGCAGAGAAGGGGGGCAATAGGGGGCAGGTGCAGGGGGTAGCTGACTGTTGCTGCCCACTCAGGGTATCCTGGAGGGCGTCTTCATGCTCCTCTTTATACTGACACTGCTGCAGTTCTGCCTGGCCCTGACTGGCGCGGCCTTCGGGTGCAAAGCCATCTGCCGGGACAGCTACGTCGACATGGTACTGCTGGGCTCCCCACAGGTCCTGGGGCTGGGGCATCTCTCTCCCTGGGGCTCAGGGGCAGCTCTGTTGAGGGTATGACATGCCGGCCCAGGAGGGGTTGTGTGCGGCCTGGGCTCTGCTACAGGGTTGAGGGCTGCGTGACCTGGGGAAGGTAGAGGTGGGCAGCCTGGATGCCTGGGCTCTGCCCCAACCTGGGAGGAGTTTGGGGCTGCAGGGTTGGAGCTGGGACCCCTGACCCTTGGCTGCTCCCCCAGTTCTGGGAAGGGAGTGGAGTCTGGTGACCGACTGTCTGTTTGACCATCCATCTCTCCAGGCCGTGGTGATTTACCAGCACACAGAGCCATCTACTAACCCCACCAGTGCCCAAACCCCGGGAACAGTGTGAGCCACTTGCCACAGCTGCTGGAGCTATCCACATCAGCAGCATGAGCCTGCAGTGTTGGAGAAGGCCCACCCCTGAAAGCAGCATTGGCCTCCTACCTCCCCCGGCCCACAGCACTGCCTGCCCCAATAAACATGGTCAGATCAGCTACCGACCCCCGAGCATCCATGCAGAGCCCTTCGCCCAAGCCCTGCCACAAGAGAACTCATGCGGGGGGAGGGTGGAACTGAGACCGGGCACACAGTGCAGGGCACAGACACGGGTGTGAGTTGGAGCTGAAATCAGGCATGCTTGCTGCAGGTGCAGCTCTAGGTGTGGCAGATGCCCTTGGGGCAATGTGCTGCAGCCGCTGTTCCTCTTCTCCCTGTGTAGCCCTTCAGCTTGTTCCCAGACCCTCCTTACCCCATTGCCCAGGCCTCTGCTCCCCACTTTTCTCTTCCAAGCCCGTTGTAGCCCAGGGGTGGTCTGAACATGTCGCCTGACCAGGGAGGCAAAGACAGGTGGCCGGGAGCAGGTGAAAGGCCTGGGGCAGGGCAGAAGCAAGAGGAGGAGCAGGAGGACATCCCCCACCCTGGGCAGAGGAGGCTCCTTGCAGGGCAGTGGCCACTGCTGCTGGGATGGGAGCAGAGGCTCTTGGGCAACTGCAAACGACAAGCCAATTCTTACCTTGTCCCCCCTGTCCCAGCCCCCCTGGCTCTAGTGCTCACAGGAGCAGGGGTGGGTTAGACCCTTCCATCCTGCAGACAGCAGCTGATGCTTGCTCAGCCCTGGTGCCAAACAGCCCCACACAAAGTCCTGCAGCCAGGCCCTGTATGTTTAGATCCCAGGGAGCGAGCAAGGCCACCAGCCCTTCCCACTACCCCTCCACAGCCCTTGCCAGGCTGGTTCTGCAGCAGTGATGGGGGCAGGGGTCGGAGGGGTCAAAGAGATCATACACATGTATGCAGCTGGCACAGAGCAAGAGGGGAACATTTAAACAGGCACTTGGATGCTGCCACTCATGCTGCTATTGCATCTTGTGCCCACTTGTCTGCTGTGATATCACCATTAATAAATAAATTGTACAGGCTCAATCCTGCTCCCTTCTGCCCCTGTGGGTACCCAAAGTGCGTGCCCCTCTCCAAAGCCACATGCTGGGCCACAGGCTACTTGCATTTCCAGACTGTTGGTGGGTGGACGAATGACTTCTGGGGCATCTGCCCCTATGTGGTAGCTCAGACCTGCGGGGACGAGTGTGGGCTCCCTGCCTCCACTGTCTCAGCTGCCATTGAGTGCAGGGGGAACTCAAGTCTTGTACATTGCCTCAGTCCAAGTCCACAGGGTGACGGTCACGATGGCCAGGTCTGAGTCGGTTTGTGAGGGTGAGTGGACAGAGCAACGCTGGGAGCCAGGACTCCTGGATTCTGTTCCCTGGATTGGGACGGGGCTTTACTGGCAGGCTTCTCATTGTGCGGGGGCTGCAGTGGTGCTGCACAGGGGGGAGAGGCGTCATTTTGTGGGGGGCTGAGTTGGGCCCCCACACCCAGCTCTGAGGGTTTTGGGGGTCTCCAGTGTTGCTGGCTTTGGGGGTGTCTCAGGGTTCCCTCGCACCTGGGAGGCATCATCCTGGAGCACCCCCTGCAGCCAGGCAGCCCTCAGGATTTGCTCTGGCTTCAGCCCGGCAGCCCTCACACCCACTGCAGCAGCTCTGGGTCCAGCTGTTGGGAGTGCGTGGTGGAGCCGGGAGTGGGATGTGCTGTGATCGCTGCTCTGCACGTCTGCCCCACATATTGCTGCAGGCATGGGGTGGGCATCGCTGTGGGGAGCAGGCGGGGGGAGGTGGCTACCACTAGGGGAGGCAGCTGGGGACCAGGAGTGGGACTGGATGTGATCCCTCCTCCGCTTCCTTGCCTGCATGTCTGGCAGTTCTGGGGGTATGCTTGCTGTGGGCACAGGGTGGGCATCGCTGTGGGGAGCCAGTTGGGAGTGAGGGGCACCCGCAGGGCTGGGGCATGTAATTCATTAATAAGAAGCTTGCTCTCGGCCTCTTGTGGGCTCAGATCAAGTGTAGTTCCTATGCTTACTAGACAGGGGAAACACCTTGACCACCGAGGCAGTTTTGCTAGTTGCACCTGGGGATAGCTGCTCTCCTGGCACAGGGGTAGTATCCACGAAGGTAATGTATAGTCTCCCACTTAGCTGCTGGAGTGGGAAGACCTTGGCTTTATGCCCATTTTATGGAAATGGGAGACTTCTTCCTAGCTTGCTCCTGCAGCCATATGACTGAGGGCAAGTGAAACTCGGGGGCATCCGAACCCCAAGCCTCCGGGCTGGGGTCTGCACGTAGGATGCCCGCCAAAGGATTTGGAAACATCTGAAGCCCCAGGTGGGGGTGGAGGATGTTGGCCAGTTGTAGGGCTCTTATGGTTCTGGACTGACTCATGTATTTGGGCTTGATTTGGCTGATTTGGCTTGGGACATGGAAAATTCAGACAAACTTACTCCTGTGGCCGTATGGCTGAGGGCAAGTGAAACTAGGGGGCATCTGAACCCCAAGCCTCTGGGCTTGGGCCTGCACATAGGATACCTGCCAAATGATTTGGAAACATCTGAAGCCCCAGGTGAGGTAGAGGATGTTTGCTGGTTGTAGGGCCACATATGGTTCTTGAATGACCCATGGATTTGGAATTGATTTGACTGATTTGGCTGGGAACAAGAAACATTTTACATAAAAGAAAGCTTTTATTGGGTATAGACAGGGCCATCCCTAGGGGGTGCGAATCAGGGCGACCACCCTGGGCTCTTCAGCCTGCTCTGGTCATCTCTGGGTATAGATTACCTTTGAAAAAGGAACCAGGAATAAGGAACTGGGAATAACGAACCAACTTCCGGCTCATGCCCATTAGCTTTGAAAAAGGAACCAGGAACAGGAATAAGGAACTGCGAATAAGGAGCCAATGTCAGTCTCGTTCAGGGGCCAGGGAGTTCTCTGCTCTGCTCTGTGTGTGGGTGAGGAAGGGGGAAAGGCTGCTGGACAGGACACATCTGCATTTCAGGGAGGGGAGAATCGGGGGCATTTTCCTTCCAGCCTAATTAAGTGTTCAGTCTGGGGATAATACAACACAGTCATCTTGCTGGGTGCCAAAGCACAAGAGGCCCTGAGCAAATGTCACCCTGGTCACAGCTGCTGCCCAGAGCACTCTATAAGGGAGCAAGAGAGAGAAAGGGGGAGGCAAAAGGAGGTGGGGCTGCTGCCAGGCTGGTCGGCCTTGTGCCAAGGACTCTGCTGGGCCCTGATCCCATTATAGAAACCAAGTCAGCAAAGGGGGAGGAGCTGAGATGAGGCTTCTCCAAAGCAATGAACAGAGCCACTACTGCATGGGCTGGAGCACCAGCAGCAGCAGCCTCATTCAGTGTCATCCCATAAGGGTGGGGGCTCTTTGTCTGGGATCCCCAGAGTAGCATGTCCCCCAGGGGAAGAGATGGCCCTACTTGGGAGCTGAATTCAGTAGTGCTGGAGGACAGCTCTGGGTGCAGGTGGCAGATGGGGCACAGGCAGTGTCTGAGTGTCCCTTCAGCCGCTCAGAGCCCTGAGAGTACCACAGATTCACAGAAGTTTAGGGCTGGAAGGGACCTCATGAGATCACCGGGTCCAGGTCCCCCTGCTCTGGGTAGGAAAGACTGCTGGGGTCAAATAACCCCAGCAAGGTGTGCGTCCAGTCTCCTGTTGAATATTGCCAGGGTAGGTGCCTGCACCACCCCCGCTGGGAGTCTATTCCAGAGTCTGGACGCACAAACTGTGAAGAAGTTTTTCCTTATATCCAGTCTGAAACCTTCTTCTAGGGCGCTTTGGTGAATAGTTGTTCGCCTAGCCCCTGATGCTCACCCCTGATATATCTGTAAGCTGCCACCAAATTCCCCTGAAATTTTCTCTTTTCTAGGCTGAACAGTCCCATATCTGTCAGCCTTTCCTCATATGGCTTGCTCTTCAGGCCTCTAACCCTACGACTGACTCTTCTCTGGACTCTCTCAATCTCCTCCACATCCTGGGTGGAGGAGGTCCAGGTGGGTGGACCAGGTCACACACTGCCTTGGATCTGTAAGCTGCCACCAAATTCCCCTGAAATTTTCTCTTTTCTAGGCTGAACAGTCCCATATCTGTCAGCCTTTCCTCATATGGCTTGCTCTTCAGGCCTCTAACCCTACGACTGACTCTTCTCTGGACTCTCTCAATCTCCTCCACATCCTGGGTGGAGGAGGTCCAGGTGGGTGGACCAGGTCACACACTGCCTTGGCACAGGAACGGAGGCTGATGTCATCTACCTGGACTTTAGGAAGGCCTTCGACACAGTTTCACATCCTATTCTCATAGGGAAGCTAACAGGCTGTGGAGTGGACACTTACAAAGTCAGGTGGGTGGCCAACTGGCTTAGGGACCCCACCCAGAGAGTGGTAGTTGATGGGTCATTCTTGGCCTGGAAGGAGGTGGGCGGTGGGGTCCCACAGGGTTTGGTCCTTGGGCCAGTGTTATTTAATACCTTCATCAGCGATTTGGATGAGGGTGTGGTGAGCACCCTCTCCAAGTTCACGGATGATACCAAATTATGGGGCAAAGTGAATTCACCAGAGGGCAGGGAGCAGTTACAGGCCGACGTGGACAGGTTAGATCAATGAGCATAATAGGATGCAGTTAAACAAAGATAAATGTAAGGTACTCCACCTAGGAAGGAGGAATCCCCAGCACATCTACAGGTTGGGGGATGTCCTTCTCAGCAGCTCAGAGGCTGATAGAGATCTTGGAGTCATAGCTGACTCCAAGAAGAACATGAGCCGGCAGTGTAACGAGGCCATCAACAAAGCCAATTGCACCTTGTTGTGTATTAGCAGATGCAGGACCAACAGATCGAGGGAGGTGATGCTCCCCCTCTATGCGGCATTAGTCAGGACACAGGTGGAGTACTGTGTCCAGTTTTGGGCGCCTCACTTCAAGAGGGACGTGGAGAATCTGGAGAGGGTTCAGAGGAGGGCCACCCACATGATTAGTGGTCTCCATGAAAGATCCTATGAGGAGAGGTTGAGAGATCTGGATCTCTTCAGCCTATACAAAAGACATCTGAGGGGTGACTTTGTAGCCACCTATGAATTTATCAGGGGAGGACAGCAGGGAATTGGGGATACGCTGTTTACCAGAGCGCCCCAGGGAGTAACTAGGAATAATGGGTGCAAACTACTGGAGAGTAGATTTAGGTTAGACATTAGGAAGACATTTTTTACAATAATCGTGGGCAGAGTCTGGAATGGGCTGCCAAGAGAGGTGGTGCTATCACCTAACTTGGAGGTCTTCAAGAGGAGGCTTGACAATCACCTGTCTGGGGTCATCTGACCTCGGTCCTCTTTCCTGCCAGGGGCAGGGGGTCAGACACAATAATCCATTGGGTCCCTTCCGACTCTATAATCTATGAATCCTTCTGGTGCCCAGAACTGGACACGGTACTCCAGCTGCAGCCTCCCCAATGCCGAGTAGAGCAGGAGAATAACTTCCTTAGTTTTGCTTGAGATGCATCGGTTGATGCATGCTAGCGTATTGTTTGCTGTGCTAACTGGAGCATCACACTGGTGTCTCATATTCAGTTTATGGTCAATTATGACCTCCAGGTCCCTTTCAGATGTGGTGCTAGCTTGCATAGCACCACCAAGCCTCTCGGTTTGTTGTGGATTTTTCCTCCCCCGACACTTCTCAGTGTTCAACAGCATCTGGTTCTGGTCCACCCATCTAACTAATCTTGCCCCTAACTAATCTGTCTAGGTCTGCCTAGATTGCCAGCCTACCCTGATGCATGGCTACACTTCCCCACGGCTTAGTGTTATTGGTGAACTTTGCCAGTGTGCTTTTCACCCCCACATCTGGATCATTGATGAAGCTGTTGAAAATCACTGGTCCAAGTACTTGAACCCTGGGGGACCCCACTGGCTACCTTCTACCAGGTCAACACAGATCCATATATATGTATACTCTCTGGGTCTGCCCCTGCAGCCAGTTTCCCACCCATCTGACCATTGAATTGTTGAGCCTATAGTTCCCTAGTTTTATCTTGAGAGCCTCATGGGACATCAAGTCAAAGGCCTTCTTAAAGTCCAAGTAAATGACGTCGGCCTCATCTCCCTTATCCAGGTGGTGAGTAACCTGGTCGTAGAAGGAGATGAGGTTAGTCAGACATGACCTACCCATGACAAAACTGTGCTGGCTGTCATTCAGAATTTTGCCTTCTACTACCTTATTGCATATAGACTCCTTGAGAAATTTTTCAAGGATTTTTCCTGGGATTGAGGTCAGGCTGATTGGCTTGTCATTCCTTGGGTCCTCTCTCCTCCACTTCTTGAAGATGGGCACAACATTGGCCCTCTTCCAGTCTTCTGGGACCTCTCCTGAGTGCTACGAATTCTCAAAGAGGTTTGCCAGCGGTCCTGCAATGACTTTGGCTAGTTTGTTCTGCACTCTCGGATGGAGTTCAACCGGTCCTGGTGACTTAGATATCCAGCCTCTCTAGCTGTTCTTTCCCCACCGGACATTGACTGTTGGTAGGCGTTCTTCTCTACTGTGACTATTCTATGTCATATTTGCATTCGGCAGGCTATCACTCTTAGACTGGTGGAATACAGATGTGAAGTACTTGTCCAGGAGTTCAGTCTTCTTCTTGGTGTCGGTGATCAGACGTCCAGATACTTTGAGCAGTGGTCCCACATTTCCACTTGTTTTTCTCCTGTTACCTATATACCTATAGAAGGATTTCTTATTGTCCTTGATTTCAGTTGCTAACCTGAATTCGGTCACCGCTTTTGCTTTTCTAATCTGCCCCCTACAGGTATGGGCCAATCTTATGCAATCTTCTCCTTGGGGCCTATTCTTAGCTTCCATCATTGTTAAGCCTCCCTTTTCTTTTTCAGAAGATCTGTGACTTCCCTATTGAGCCAAGGTGGCCTCCTGGTCCCTGTGCCACCTTTTTTGCATACAGGTATGGACACCTTCTGTGCACCGAGGATAATGTCCTTGAGGAACGGCCACTCTTCATCCCTCTTTCTCTGTGGTCCATTATCCTGTAGGGCATTATTTACTAAAGTCCTTAGCTTTTTGAAGCCAGCTTTTTTAAAGTCAAGAATTTCTACCTTGCTGACAGATTTCTCAGCCCTACGATGGACAGTGAAAGTGATAGTGTCATAGTCACTGTCCCCTAGGTTATTCTCTACCATCAGATCACTCACCAGGTTTTCCCCCTTGGCCAAAACTAAATCTAGCACTTGCCAGGAGGGTCCCTCCACAAAGCCACCTCTGGCTAGGGACAGGGATTCCCTCTGGGCTGGGGCTGGGCACAGGGTCAGGGGAGCCACGTTGGTGCCCCCAGCATTGAGACCAGGACAGAAGAAAGGGTGCAGGGTCCCGGAGAAGGTGTCAGTGAAAGTGAAGAGATGGGACATCTTGGTCACATTGTAAAACAAGACCTCCCCAGCCTCATAGTCCAGGAAAGCCCCCACCTGCCTCCAGCATGAGGAGTGGGGCTGGGGGGGAGCTGCAGGCCTTGTACCCTCATCCCACAGACACAGGGCCCAGTATCCATGGCCAGGTGTCCATGAGCCCTTCCCCTTCCTGTGCACAGACTCCCTGCACACGCCCAGGTCCCAGCCTGTCTTGTCTCCCACCTCCACCTCCCAGTAGCGCCTCCTGCCCATGAACCCCTCGGAGCCCAGGACACAGACACAATGATCAAATCTCTCAGGGGTGACGGGCAAATCTTGTTGCGTGCCTTCACGTCTCACACATTTCTGATCCTCAGACAGGACGAGGTAGGCATTTGCCATGCCTGAGTCCAGGGTCACGTCCACTAGGAAGAGAGTTACATGTCAGGAGGGGGCTAGCTGATATACCTCCTAGATTACAGGGACTTTTTTCAGTTAGAATTATTCGATTGAGATTAGACTATAAGCTAGGCAAAGACCCAGCGATCGCAGATGCTTTGTCTTGGGCAGTTGACAACACTGTGGATGATGCTGACATGGGATCTGACGTTGTGCATGTCAATGGGATAAAAATATATTAGCCAATATCAGATATGGCAAAACTTGGTGGTGGCTACAGCAAAGGATGGGACATTGCAGAAGGTTATTATAGCCATCACCGCTGGGTAGCCTGGCCATCCATGTTCTCAGTTTAAAGCAGAGCTCTCAGTGACTGATGGTGTTTCGTTCAAGGGTTGCCTACCTGAAGCACTGCAAGCCGATATGATTCAAAGAAGATATGAGGGTCATTTGGGCATTGAAAAATGCAAAAGGAGGGCCCAGGAGGTATTATATTGGCCACTCATGAATAGTCAGATAGAAAATGCTGTACATAAACGTGACACATGCCAGAAGTACCGGCCTAGGAATAAGAAGGAACCCATGTGGATGGACAATGATATTCAAGAGGCATGGTACAAAGTGAGAATTGATTTGTTTACACCAGCTGGCAAAGATTATCTGTTGGTTTTAGATTATTTTTCTCACTATCCTGAAGTTGCTTTATTGGACAATCTGACTGCACAGCAGATTATACTGCAACTTAAATCAATCTTGAAAAGACATAGGGTTATGTCTGACAATGGCCTCCGGTTTTTGGGGCACAAAGTTTTAAAAATGTGCACAGGGCTATGTTTTTCAGCATGTTACACTGAGCCCGAGATACCCACTGCTGAATGGGCTTGTGGAAAATGGGGTTACGATAATAAAGAGATTATTAAAGCAAGCCAGTGATTCAGGTAGTGATCTATATTTAGAAATTCTGAGTGACAGATCAGCTCCTGTTGCCTCCCAGCCCTGCCCTGCCCCCCTCACCCTGGGGGCACCTGAGGGGCTGGCACTTGGGTGGCGCTGGGAGGGGACAGTCTGCACCCCATGTGTCATGCCAGTGACAGGGATTCCCTCAGGGCTGAGCTGGAACCAGGCACAGGATCAGGGGAGCCACGTTGTATCCAGTATAGAAATATGGGCGTAGGGTCCCAGAGAAAGTGTCCGTAAAAGTGAAGAGATGGGACTTGTCAGTCATGTTGTAAAATGAGACCTTGCCCGCCTTGTAGTCCAGGAAAACCCCCACCCACCTGGGCCGCACGTGCACGGTGAGGGGGGTTGGGGGGTAGGTGAGGGCCTCGTACCCCCCATCCCGCAGCCACACGGCCCAGTATCCATTGCCTGGTCTCAGTCGGACCTTCCCCTTCCTGCGCACAGACTCCCTGCACACGCCCAGGTCCCAGCCTGTCTTGTCTCCCACCTCCACCTCCCAGTAGTGCCTCCTGCCCGTGAAGCCCTCGGAGCCCAGTGTCATATTGAATTAAATAGTTTGAATGTTTGTAAAGGTTGCCCATTAGCCAGTTTCAGGAAGAAGATAAGATTTATCTCCTTTCTAGCTCATTGTTTTTGGGACTACGTGCAAAAGGTCCTGACTTCGCTTAAAGTCTTAATTTAAATTTTATCTTTAGAAGTCTTTTACAAAGAGAGCAAATATCCTGAGTTCCGAGAGATCAAACCCTAAGGCCTTTTAACAAGATTGGTAAGAAAAGGGCATTTGCAGTGATATGGAAGTTTCCCAAAGGTAATTTCAAAAGAATCTGTTGAGTAAGATCCGAGCCCAAATTTGGGGGTAATGACAGGTTGAGTAGGAGGAGCCCATAGACGGCAGCTCGCTCAATAAAAACTGTAACTTACTGTCCCCCTCTCCGTGAACACGAATTTCTTAGTTCACGCTGAAGCTGCAGAGCGCCCGAAAGGGACTGAAAGAAGGGGACTTATTCCTATCAGTATTGAGGCCAGCCTATTGAATTGTATTGCTGAGGCGAGCCCATTGAACCGTACTACTGAGGCCAACCCATTAAATTGTACTACTGAGGAATGAAACCATATTTTGGTATTTGGCTTCTCGGAATTCTAGGATTGTAAGTATATTATGAAAATAACAGTATTGATTCAAATTTAACTTTTAGTTGTAATTGTAGTTGTTTTTGTAACACTAATTCTTATAGCATTGTTTGGGAAGGAAGTGCATTCGGAGCATTGTTTCTGATATATGTAGTTATTGTGTTCTTAATGTTTGTGGTATTTCTTAAAGCTAAGCAGTGTTATATGCGTAGCGAAGAGTTTTAAAATAAAATTGTGTTGTATGAATTAAGTGTGTAATCATTGTGAAATCGTGCAATCAGCTAACTACTCCCCCAGCCAGTGCATCAAAACAAATCAGTAAATTGTGTGGGATTTTCTCTATTCCATAACCCACTAGAGACACCCAGGACACAGACAGAAGTATCAAATCTCTCAGGGGTGTTGGGCAGATCCTATTGTTTGTCTCCACATCTCACACATTTCCAATCCTTAGACAGGACGAGTTTGGGATGAGCCGTGCCTGGGTCCAGAGTCAGGTCCTCTTGGGAGAGAGTCACAGGTCAGGGCTGGGGCAGGTGGGTCCCTGAGGTCACGGGGAATTTGCAGTTCAGTCCCTGCAGGTCAGGACTGGACTGGCTGCTGGTTTGCACTGTCACGAGCAGAGAACAGCTGCAGAGACCCAGCCTGGGAGCGGCCAGTTGGGTCCCTGCCTGTTGCTGCCTGGAGAGGGCTGGTGGCTGCGACACCTGTCTGCTTTCTCAGGGTCTGGCTAAGGCTGAAGTCTGTGCTACCTGCCCTTCCTGCTGCCTCAGGGAAGGGACCATTTTGCCTCTTTGGATGCAGAGCTGAAATGACAGACAGGACTGATAGTCTGAAGGGCTGAGTAAGAGATGCCTGAGGGAGGAGAGGAGTTTCCCTGGGAGGTGAAGGCAAAGGAAGTGGCAGAGCAGGGACTGAGCTGCATCCAGGGGAGGGAGCGTATGCAGGTGCAGAAGGCCCCAAGGTGCCAGGAGTAGGAAGCATCAGGCAGGGAGAGATGGGCTGGCCACAGGGCTAGGAGAGGAAGCTCAGAGGATCATGGTGTAGGGGCCAAGCATAGCTAGAAAGGAGCTGGGAATGGAGAGCAGGGAACAGCCTCTTGCTGCCTCATCCTCCTGCACTTGGGGCATGACCACAGCCCTGAGACTGGGCAGGATGGCGCCGAGGGAATCCTTGTGATGGTACTCAGTTCACTTGGGGGTACTGCAGGCTGCACCGTGCAGCAGGGCCCAGGGTCTGCAGGCTGTTGGACACTGTGGGGCCTTCCCCATTTCATGCAGAGACCCAGATTTCCCTTCATCCCTTTCCCCTGAGCTAACAGACACTGGATCCTAGAGATTAACCCAGATACTTAACCAGGACATCAAGTGGCAGTGACTGGGACTGAGGTACATGGAAGAGGATAATCCCAGAGCACCGGCACTTTGCTGTCCAGTCCTGATTCTGGGATTAGTTTTTCCCTCCCGCAGCAGGAACAGGAATCCACTTGCTTGACCTTATTGTCTAGTTTGCACCTTCAGCTGTCCCCACTGGAGTGATCTAGCTGCGCCCTGCATGGACATTACAATGGTACTTTTCCCACCGTGGACCCAGAGACACTTGGACATGGGCTGTGGAGACCGCTCCAGGACTCCAGGGGCTGTCTGCTCATGAGTCAGTCACATCCCCCTGCGTGGTGTGTGCTATATCCACCACTGCACTCTACATGGGTGGTGTTGCTGCCAATGAACCTGATATGCACTCTCATGTACCTTTGAATTTCCTGACATATTGAATGAAATAGTTTGAATGTTTGTAATGGTTGCCCATTAGCCAGTTTCAGGAAGAAGATAAGATTTATCTCCTTATCTAGGTCATTGTTTTGGACTACGTGTGGAAGATCCAGACTTTGCTTAAAGTTTTAACTCTTGAATTTTATCTTTAGAAGTCTTTTACAAAGAGAACCTAACAATGATCCTTAAAGCAAATATCCTGAGTTCCGAGAGATCAAACCCTAGAGCCTTTTGACCAGATTGGTAAGAAAAGGTCACTTGCAGTGGTATGGAAGTTCCCCAAAGTAATTAAAATGATCAACAAAAGAAACTAATTACTAAGCAAAAGAATCTGTTGAGTAAGATCCAAGCCCAAATTTGGGGGTAATGACAGGTTTGAGTAGGAGGAGCCCAAGATGGTAACTCACTCAATAAAAACTGTAACTTACTCTCCCAAATTGGAGGTGACTATACTTGCAGAACAACGAAGGAAGAATCGCAAGTGTAGGCCGGATCAGACTGATCACCTGAACCACCCTCTCCGTGAACACAAATCTCTTAGTTCACGCTGAAGCCGCAGAACACCTGAAAGGGACTGAAGGAAGGGGACTTAGTCCTATCACTGCTGAGGCCAGCCCATTGAATCGTATTGCTGAGGCGAGCCCATTGAACTGTACTACTGAGGCCAACCCATTAAATTGTACTACTGAGGAATGAAACCATATTTAGGTGTTTGGCTTCTTGGAATTCTAGGATTGTAAGTATATTATGAAAAATAATAGTATTGATTCAAATTTAACTTTTAGTTGTAATTGTAGTTGTTTTTGTAACACTAATTCTTATAGCATTGTTTGGGAAGGAAGTGCATTCGGAGCATTGTTTCTGATATATGTAGTTATTGTGTTCTTAATGTTTGTGGTGTTTCTTAAAGCTAAGCAGTGTTATATACGTAGCGAAGAGTTTTAAAATAAAATTGTGTTGTATGAATTAAGTGTGTAATCATTGTGAAATCGTGCAGTCAGCTAACTACTCCCCCAGCCAGTGCATCAAAACGAATCAGTAAATTGTGTGGGATTTTCTCTATTCCATAACCCACTAGAGACATTTCCTTAGCATTTCTACTATCCCTGGGATGCTGCACAGGGTCTTCAGTTCTGTAGAAACAGCTTTTGCTTCCTGAAGCTTCACATCCTTGCTCCTAAGAGGAACACGTCCCCCATTATTGCTCAGCTCAGCTCTTCCATGGAGATATTCCTGCACGGCCTAGGCAGGAATCTACTTGGGGAGGGGAAAGGGGAAGATACAGCACCTGTCCAAGGTCCTTCTCACATCCTAGAAAGGGACAATGAAGAAAAATAGTGAATATTTCCTTACTGGGTGAAACCATCTGCGCCAACATTCAGTGAGTCTATGACATCTCTGTTCTATATGCATCAATGTTTTCACTGCCTGAAAATCCCTACGTCCGCCTCTGCCTGGTGCACTTGAATGCAGCCAAGTTAGCAAAGAAATAATCCATCTATCACCTCTGTCTCAGCGTTACATTGCTCAGAACATTTGCTCGGCTACCTCCAGATGTCCTGTCTTGTCCATTTTGGCTGCTGACAGACATAACCCTCCTCCCTCCCCCCACCAAACTCTATACTTTAACAGAAGAGACAGCCCTCTTGACCCAGCTCCACAGCATCTGTATAGATCACATGCTTCAGCAGGGCTTTTTGGTGCTTTAATTTAAACTTATTCAGTCAGCTATTAGATAAAAGTGCCAAAAAGCACCACTGAAGCAACCAGTCTATACAGACATTGGCAAGCCAGGTCCAAATAACACGATGACTTCTGGGCATGTGTTGAGCTCAGCATGGGGACAACCTGAGCTTAAAGTAAAACCTGTACTGATTTTTTTTTCATGTCTGTAAGCAACCTTCATATTTAATAACCTGGAGCTTCTCCCAAATCAGGATTTCCTCCCAGTACAAACTGGTAGATGTTCAGACCGATGGAAACTCTTGCCTGAGTCTTGCCTCAGTTTCCACCAGTTCTGGGATCCAGGCATAGGGACTGCTTCAAGCCAGAAGGCAGCAGCAGTTAAGGGGAGGATCAGCAGCACAGACTCACCTTCAGCAGCTCAGCAGGTGTCTGCAGGCTCTTCTCCTCTATCTCTGAGATCAGCTTGTGCAGAGAGGAGCTTTGCTTGGAGAGTTGGGCTACGTTCTCCTCCAGGCTCTGCAGCGTCTCCCTCTCCTCCTCCTCCAGCCTCTGCAGAAGCCGCTGCTCCTCCTCACTCACAAAGCAACGCAGCTTCTCGCACTCAGACTTGATTCTCTCTCTCTGTTGCTTTACGGTGTTCTTTGAGAATAAGCAACAACAACAAGTGTGAGCTGCGATCTCCACTTTCAACCTTGCACTGGCAGAGTGAGGGCATGGAGTTGGTATTAGGCCTGTGCAAGTCGGCAGCAATCCGATCCGGCTTTGGATCCAGCTGCTTCAGATGGCTGCGATCTGATCTGGAGCTCCGGACTGGGTTTCCGCCTCAATCCAGCCGAAGCTTTGGAGCCGCCTCGGAGATCCGGCCATAGGGTATAATGGGGAATCAATGAAATATCTATAACTTTGTTGTTTCTTTGTCCAATTTGGATGAACATGTAGGGATGTTAGCCTCTGCTGAGAGCATGAAACCTGCCAAGTTTCAAGAAGATGGGTGCAGGGGTTTGGGGGAAACTGTACCCCAAATTCTTGAAAGCCAAACTCATGTCACATCTGTGTGTTACAACACGGGGGCGGGGGGATCAAAACTGCAGGGCTGGTAGCTCTTACTGAGGCCACAAAGCCTGCCAAGTTTCAAGGAGATTGGTGCAGGGGTTTGGGGGGAACTGCAACCCAAGCTGAGGACAAGCAAAACTGGTGCCATGGGTGACATTGCGTGTGCTAAGGTGCAGCTGCAGGGATGGTGGCCCCTGCTGTGATGCCTGCCAGCTGATGAGGAGATTGGTGCAGGGGGGCTCTGGGGCCCTGCACCCCTAGCTGCTGACAGACAAAACTCATGCCAAGGCTGTGTCTGTCTTGGGGCAGTTGATTGTCTGTATTGAGTCTTTCCTCTCCTTAGCCTGGTTTTGTAGGTGCTGATTTCTGCTTGTTAAGTCGTTATGTAGTAGCTAGGTCCTGTGTATTGAGCTGGTCTCCGAGTCCCTGGTCCCTGAGTGAATCATGATTGATTGGTAACTGGGAACACAGCAGCTGAGCAGCCAGGCCTGCAGCAGTGTCTCCCCTCCCGCCCCAGGACAGACAGTCGGTCCCACAGCACCCATGGCACCAGTTTTGCTTGTTCGCAGCTTGAGGGGCACTTCCCTCCAAACCCCTGCACCGATTTTGAAACTTGGCAAGCTTTGTGGCCTCAGTAAGACCTACCAGCCCTGCAGTTTTGACCCCGCTGTGTTGTAACGCATAGACGTGACAGGAGTTTTGCTTTCAATAATTTGGGGTACAGCTGCCCCAAACCCCCTGCACTGATCTTCTTGAAACTTGGCAGGCTTCATCCTCTCTGCAGAGTCTACCATCCCTGAAAATTTCATCCAAATCGGATGAAAAACAACAAAGCTATGGATATTTTATTGATTCTCCATTATACCCTATGGCCAGATCTCCGAGGCGGCTCCAAAGCTTCGGCTGGATTGAGGCGGAAACCCAGTCCGGAGCTCCAGATCGGATCGCAGCCATCTGAAGCAGCCGGATCCAAAGCCGGATTGGATTGCTGCCGACTTTTATTGTTTCCCCATTATACCCTATGGCCGGATCTCCGAGGTGGCTCTGAAGCGCTTTGGGAAGCCGAATGAGGCAGCGCTTCAACCCGGATATGCTGCTTCCAAGCCCGAATTGTCCGAAGCTTCTCTGGATCTGAAGCTCTGTCCGAAGCCTCGCACAGACCTAGTTGGTATGTGCTTCCCTTTGCCGTTAGATATACTGTCACCAGATACATATTACATACTTTAGGTATAGTGATGAATTATCTAGAAAGGATCACACAAAATGTATTTACTCAAAGGCAAAAGGCTGAAATCCCAATGAGAGGTTTAGGAACTGGGGCATTTGTAAAGGCCCTGGGGCACTAAAACCCAGTGGGCCAGAGATCATCTTTGCAGCTGTTGACGTAAGTGGTTTTGTGGGCCTGGGGTCGTCCCTGGATCAAGAATGAATGAGGTGCTTCATGCAAAGAACTTCAAGCCTGTGTTGGCCAAGGGAGATGGATGGGGAGGACCCAAGAGAGCTCCCCCTCCCCACCAGCAGGAACTCTCTACTCAGGAGACAGGCTTGTCTGCCACTGCCTTGTTCCCTTCCAGGACGGGGAAATGGCAGCCCCTTTCCCATCACGTGGAGGCACTGGGGGTGAAAGAGCGCAGGGCTCCCCTCCCTCTCAGTGCAGGGTAATGCAGAGTGCCCAGCCTGCCCTGCCCCAGGGCACCTCAGGAGGGGCTCTGCAGCAGTCCTGCTTTGGCACAGTCATGGCCATTGTGATACAAGGCTGGTAGACTTTAGAGAACTGTGAGAAGGATCTCACCGAAACCAAAACACTGCTGTGGTGCCCAGAGCCCCTGGGACAGCTGGGAAAGACAGGGACATGGGTTTAAGGGTGTGCAGAAACTGCAGCATCTTTGGGAGCAAACATGACTCCAGCTTGTAAAGCGTAGCTCATTTTATAAGACGTAAAGCATCTCCTCCAGACCAGCAGCCATGGAGCTGTACCTCCCCTGGAAAAGTGGCAGGTAAGGGGTTAAGCTGCCAGCCCCTTAGCCCAATCTGGGCTCATTCTGAAGCTCATTCAGAAACTTTCCAGAGGGGTTTGACACTGTGGGGTTTATGCCCATCACTGCAGTATGCCCTTCTTCCATGGAGACATTGGTTAATGACCCCACATTCTGGAGTGACTTCCTGGGGTCTCTGTGTAGCCCGGGTGTACACGGGCTTGTACTTTCCTCTCCAATTGAGGGAATTATTGGCAGGGCAGTGTGCTGCAGAGGGACACAACAGCCCACCAGCCACTCCATCCCCCCTATAGAGTCAGGTCCAGTCAATCAATTACTTAACTATATACAGATTTATTATTACAACAAAACCATGAAAGGGTAAGGACATAGATTATATATATACGTACACATTTACAAAACAATAAACCCTAATATATATGTACACACACACACACACACACACACACACACACAGTTATCATTTAAAATACAGATGAACAATAGAGCAAACCAGACCAAAAACTATTGATTGGGCAACCTTATAACTCTATTCTTATACAAACTATTACTTCAAATTATTCACATAAACTGTAAGGCACAGTTCACAAATATAATCATCAATCCTTAGACTACCTGGGTGCCCTCCAGGGCAGGGGCCCTGCTCCCAAGGTACCACTACAGGAAAGGAGGTGGAGGTAAAAAGAAAGGAGAGGAAGACTCCAAAGACTCCTAAGCTCCCCCACTATTACCCAGGAGCAGCCCACGAGGTGCCCCTTCACAACCCTTGAGGTGGGGGGCAGGGGTGGGCCTCCCCTGTGGGGACCCTCTCTCCAGGGTAGCTTACTACTACTCTGCAGTCCCGGAGGGCTGCCTCTTGTTCTCCAGGTCAAGCTCTGTCCCTGCTGGGTTTTCCTGATGCCCAACTCTGCTGCCGCCATCCTGGCTTGGGGCTACAGGCACTGCTGTGTGTAGCGGGCGCTTCGCCTTGTGCTAGGGGTTGGAGGCTTGGACAGCCCTGTGCAGCACCAGAGCTCAGTCTGTTCCTGGATCCTTTGGGCAGTGTTGTCTGCACTGAGTTGCTTCTCTGTGTCAGCAGCTGTAGACTTGAGCCACCTCAAGCAGCTCCCAGGGTCTCTCACCCTCCATGCAGTGCCTCTGGCACCGAGCTCCCAGCCTCGTTCCGGGGGTTGAGGACTTGAGCTGCCCCAGGGGCTCCAAAGATCCTGCTCCATGCACCGGCCTGTGCACCGTGTCTTTGGCCATATGCCAGAGGTTGCAGACCTGAGCTGCCTCATGCAGCTCCCAGGGTCTGGACACTGTGTGCTGTGCACTGAAAGCCTAACTGCTGGAGCCGTCTCCCACTCCCTGCTGATAGAAGTCTTCAGGCGGTTTTCCTGGGCTACTGCTTCACCCTGCTGAGCAGCTCTCCTCAGTTCTTCTAAACCCTGCTCTTCTCTCTTCTCTGTCCCCGAGGCATCTCCCCCCTGCTGGGCAAGCAGCTCCTTTTATATGCTCCAGGGCTCTGCCCCTGAAGTCTTCTGGACCTGACAGTGTTGCAGTCTTCAATCAGGTCCGGGGGAGCTCTTCTCTCCCTCCCCTCAGCAAAGGGGCATAATGTTATTTCTCTTGCTGCCTCCTGATTGGTGGATGGGCTCCACCAATCAAAACCACAGGATCTCAAGCCTGGGACTCATCCCAAGCTCTGTAAGGTGAGCCTGCTACATCTGGATCCCCTCCAGGAACTCTACTGGGATGCACAGCTTCTTAACATAGCTTGAGCCATTTTTCAAACCAATTTTGGTTTCTGCTGGAGGCAGGAGGGCTGGATAGCTGGAATGGGGCAGGTCTATAGCAGACAGGCTTTGCCCTGGACAAGGGCCCTGTTGCATTTCCTACACGTGGTCCAACCACAGAATTCCTCTGGTCTCCTTGAGAAGCTTGTTCCACGGCAGGAGCCCTGTAGCAGGCAGCCAGCTCCAATCCCTGTTCCAGGCAAGAAACATCATCTGGGCAGTCAGAGGGCAGACCTACTCAGAAAAGCTACCAGAGCACTCAGAAAAAGGATCCATGTGCAGTCTGGGACAAGGAGTGGGTTCCTGGTTGCATGCTGTCACACATGGAGGAAGCCAGCTCTTACGGTCCCCTGAGAACTCCAGCAGGCTCAAAAACAAGGGCCTGGCACACACTACCCCCAGAGAAGGAAACGCACATTGGGTTTTGGGAATGCCATGCATGCCATGAGGAGACACGGAGCTGGGACTCCCAGTCATAGCACAAGAGTTTGGTGAGGTTGCCCAGGTAGATGGGGAAAGCTTGGGACCAGGCCAGTGAGTGAGACTGTGCTAGAGAAGGGGAAGTTGACTAATGGAAAGGAAGGTGCTGCTTCCAGGGAGGTAATGACTTTACAGTGAGTGGCGCCAGACTGTTGCTATAATGATGGAAGGATCCTATGAGCTTAACACCTCATGAGTCAATTAGAGAGAAAGAGAGAGAGAGAGAGAGAGAGAGTGACAATTGATGTAATTAGTATGAAGGATAAAGACTGATAAATCCAGGAATAACTAATTGATCTTTGGTGAATCAAGGGAGACTGATGAATTCACTGATGTTTAAGTGCTCAGCCATGGATTGGGTGAGACCGTGGAATTAATCAAGAATTAATTGGGGCATTCATAGATAATTAATTGAACTTTTGGGAATCAAGGGAGGCTTGTGATTTCACTAATCGTTAATTAACCTCCTGTGGATCAAGTGAAGCAGAGGGATTCTGTGACAACCAGTTGATCTTACATTATACAAATGGGGGGCTGTTGTATTCATTGATAAGTAATTGAGATGCTGTGCACCATGACAGACAGTTAATTTAATTGATTACTGTATTTACTGAACTTCCATGGCATTAGGGAATAAAGTAGGCAGCAACCAACCTGACCAACTAGACTGAGGACTGATTGATATACCCTAAGAAAGTCTTGGGGCAGCAGGCCGAGTGGCAATTGCTGACCAAGGGGTTTAGAATCCCAGAGGTAAGGCTAGTGTAACCCGGGCGGTATTCCAAGAGGTACCCCCTCTCCAATTGAAGGGATCAGAGCAGGTGCACAAGTGCAGTGGGAGGTGTAGAGACCCTCCTCACCCTATAGAGCAGAGCCAGACCACCACTGGGGACTTAACCATATACCTTTTAATGAGAGAACCGTAGTGGGAACATAACAGGTATAAACCAGGGGGTATAGGGGACACTACAATGCCCCGAGGGGGCAGGATTCAACAAAGGTTAGACACTTACAATCATAGACATATTCATCCAGTTGACAAAAGACATGGTTAACAAAATATAAAACACAAACAGCAGAACAAACAATACTGGTTGGGGAAATATAAAAGGCACAAAATACAAAATGTCAAATAACAAGAAATATAGGGCCTAGGTACCTGGAGGTGAGGGAAACACAATGACCCCTTTCTACTGCAACAAGAACTTCTCCCTGTTACTTCACTCACCCTAGCTGGGACTCAAACGCAGATCTCCCATGTGGCAGGCAGAAACTCTACTACACAGGCACCAGTACTGGTGATTCTCCAAGCTGCTAGGGGTCTTGGCCATCCAGGAGCCCTGGCCTCACGTCAAGCTTCCTGGCCTCTTCTTGGAGAAGCTGGAAGCAGAGCTGGGAGCCTCTCAGGTCACCACTCAGATGATCTGAGCTGAGCAGCAGCAGCAGCAGCATGGGAGAGAAACCGCTGCTCAGTGTGGGGTAAAATTGGCTCCTCCCCCTCCTGCTGCCAGCACTTCCAGGTGCAGCTGGCCAGAGCCCGTGCAGGGTTGCTCTGAGTCTCCACCATGTCACTGCTGCCTCCGAGCTACCCGGTGGGCTAGTGGTGGCAGCACAGAGCAGATGCAGGGCAGCCCCATGTGGGCTTCAGGTAGCTGCACCAGCACTGGCTCCAAGGTGACCAGCAACAGCAATGTTGGTGCTGGGAAGAAAGTGTTGCTCATTGTGAGGGTGGGAAAGCGGCCCCTCTCTTTTGCCACCACTGGGCAGTTTTTAGTGTGGCCACCTGGAACCCATACTACACTGGGTTGCCCTGCAGCTCCATCACCGCCACCTCTGGGCTACCTTGCACAGCAGTGGTGACAGTGTGGAGCAGCCGCAGGGCAGCCTAGAAGCAGCAGTGATGGAGACACAGGGCAGCCTGGAGCAGTGCAGGCTCTGAGTGGCTCCACCAAAAACTGCCCACCGGCGGCGAGGGGGAGGGGTTGCTTTTTCCCTGCAATGAGCAACAGTTTCTGCCCAGCTGCTGCTGCTCAGCCCAGAGGCGTTAGCTTGGAGCTGGCACGGGGTGCATGATGTCGGGGCTGGGAGTGCTATTCCCTGCTGCTACCGTGGGGTTGGGGGCAGTAGTGGTGGCAGCGAGAAGGAGCTGCCCCAGCCACACTGCATGCCCAGGGGCAGTAGGACTCAGCAAGGCTGGGTGGAATGGGCATGGGCCACGCTGGGGCTGCACGCTGTTGGCAGTGGTGGGGGAGGCGCCCCAGTGTGCATGGGCTCTGGGCTGTTGCAGGGCTGGGGAAGGGGCAGGGGCAAGTGCTGACCGTCTTGGGGGGGTGTGTGTGTGTGTGTGTGTAAGGGAGCTCTGATGCATACCCCACATACCCTCAAATCCTCCCCTGCAAACCCCACAACCACACCCTCCCCCACACAATCACACACCCCACAAACATCGCAGCTACCCACACCCTTCCCCACACTCACACCTGCATGCCTCTGGGGGGAGCCCTGCTCACTGCTACACACACATACCTCAGACACACCCAGCCACCCTCTCCCTCCCCACATCCCACAGCTCCCAACAACCCCCCCATATCCTCCCACACACCCACACATACCCTCAGACCCCACATTAACACGCACACAGCCACCCTCACCTTCCACACACCCCATATCCCCCCACAAACCCCCTACCCATCCACACATCCCCACAAACTCCCCATACTCACTCACACACATCCACACATACCCCCATACCCTTCCCCACACTCCACATGCACACATCCGCACACATCCACACACATATCCCCCCACAAACCCCATACCCATGCACACACAACCCTCTACACCCCCCCACAATATACAAGAGTAAGACTTCATTTTGAGTTATTATACAATCACTTCTATATATATGGCACAAACACACACAAATCAGGACAATTAAAAAAACATCAAATTGAAATATATCATTACAGATGTTTGATTTTTAGTATATAATTTGGGATTTTTTTCCCATTCAAAGATGGCAAACCCCCTCCCTAGTACTTTTGGGGGCGAGGGGAGGGATCTCCAGTGACAAAGGTCAGAGGTTAGGGGTGGGACTTCAGATCCTAAGATGGCAACCAGGGGGCAGGGCCACCCTTGCGGTCCTCGTCAGCTCACTGAAACTTGTTAAGTGGCTGTCCAGCCAAAATAAGTGCCTGCCCCTGGGTAAAGGTGACCAGAATCTGGAACAGACTTCTCAAGGAGGTGGTGCAATCCCCAGCCTTGGAAATCTTCAAGAGGAGACTGGATAGACACCTTGCTGGGATCATTTCATCCCAGCAGTGTTCCTGCCCAGAGCAGGGGGGTTGGACTTGATGATTTTTCAGGGTCCCTTCCAGCCCTTAATTTCTATGATTCTGTGATTTCATGATTCATCTTGTGGGCCAAATCAGTTCTGAATTCTATCAACTAAGCAGAGCTCAGTTGTTCATGTCTGTGTTGTGCTACCACCAGCAAGTATCCTCCTTCGCAGACGCTTCAGCCTGGGGCTTCAGATACTGCCAAATCCACAGCAGGCGTCCTATGTGCAAGCTCCAAGCCTGGAGGCCTTGGAATTCAGATGCCCCCTAGTCTCACTTAGCCAAAAGGCCAAAGGAGCAAGCTAGAAGGGAAGCCTGAGAGCAATTTTCCATCACCATAAATTGTGTAGCTGAGATCCTTACATTGGGAGGCATTTGCAGACTCTCACAGGTGTTAGCCTGCCCGCAGTGCAAGGGACAGGCCTTCACCCTCAACTACACTAAGTCATTCAAGGCTGAGAAGAAGGGGCTCTCCCCTGCCAGGTAAATACAGCCACTGGGTCAGAAACCAATCATGGTATTTCCCCTGCCAGGTAAGTATGTGACTACACAGTGGACTCTCTTAGATCAGTGGTGTCACCTACCTTGTAATTGTTGGCAGCCTCCTGGATCGGGAGCACTTTTTGACCATGGTGAGCCTGGGACTCCCTGCAGATAACACAGATGGCTTCTCCATCCTCCTCGCAGAAGAGCTTGAGTTTCTCTTCATGCTCCACACACTGATTTACCATTTGCTCCTTTCCTGGTTTCAGACTCTGCTCTTTAATCTTCTCTACCAGGTTTTTGAGCTGAGTGTTGAGCTGGAAGCTCCCTCTCTGAAACCCTGCTCTGCAGCTGGGACAGGGGATGGCATTGCCTGAGACATGGACAGTGTCCTTACAGTACAGGGTAATGCAGGCTCGGCAGAAGTTGTGTCCACACTCTATGGTGACTGGCTCTGTCAAGAGCTCCAGGCAGATGGAGCAGGTGGCCTCTTCATCCATGTCCTGTCCTGAAGTGTCTGAAGCTGCACTGCACTGTCTTCTGCTGATTGTTTGCTCTTCTCTGTTCAGGCTTGGCTGATCTTGGGTGGTGCTGTCCTGGACACACTAGCTGATTTCCTGTAACTCAGTATCTAAGAACAGAGAGGAGGGGCCAAGAGGGGAAAGGGCAAGTAAATGGAAGAATTAAACTGAGTGGAGAGAAAGGAGGGATGAGAACAAGGGAACAATAGAAGCAGAGAGGAGAAAGGGTGGTGGAGAAAGGCTGTTCATAGACAGGGGAACAGAGATGAGAAACCACCTGTAACCCTCAAACATGTAGGAAATGGTGCACTCTGTCAGTGCACTCAGCACCGTGCATTCACCACGGTGCAGGATTTATTAAAATCCAATTAATTTTAATTTTCCATGCTACAACCAGTGACTCAAAAAACATGAATTTCCCAGTTGTTGCTCTAATTCCTACTCCTTAAGTCCCAGCTGTGGCAGGTCAGCTGCATGCCTTCTGCCCAGAGAGGATGACAGTTTTGGAGGCAATGCTTAGGACTAATAAGGACAGAAGATGATCACAGGCTCTCATCAGGCCTTTAACAGAGAGAACTATTGAAACACCACCCATCTCTTAGAGACATCTTGAAACTAACCGAGTCAATCAGACTTCCCAGGCATTACAGAGAGAAGGATCCACCACTCAGACAAGGGAAGTGAGCCCACACCTTAAGCCATCGGGGCAAGAATCAAACTGTCACAGGACTCTAATCTTATGGGACCTCTGTTAGCTGTGATGCCCCTGACCTGAAGGCATTTGGTAACACCCCAGGTGCACCCCAGGTCTGTGGAAGGTGGGCTAGCTGATAGCCCCTACAAGCTAGATCAGGGGTTAGCAATACTAGCTTGGGTGCCAGAGTGTGGCACACAAAGGCATTTTGCTTGGCACATGCACCTCAAGGTGGATCGTAGGAAAGGGGCTGGGTCTGTACTGCCACGACAGGATTGGGCCCTTTGTGGCTCCCCTGCCATCTTCATAGACTTTAGGGTCTGGAAGGGACCTTGTGAGATCATCGAGTCCAGCCCCCTGCCATAGGCAGGAAGTCTGCTGAGGTCAAATGATTAGTTATCCCTCGGGGAGACTGGATGAACAACTGTTCTCCCAGATCCTGGTGCACCCCCCTTATATACTTACAGGCTGTCACCAAGTCCCCCCGAAGCCTTCTCTTCTCCAACCTGAAGAGTCCCATGTCCGTCAGCCCCTCTTCATAAGGCCTGCTCTCTTGGCTTTTGTTCATGTGGGTGGCTTTCCTTTGGACTCTCTCAAGCTTAGCCATGTCCCTCCTGAAGTGGGGGCCCAAAACTGGGCGCAGTACTTCAGCTGCGGCCTCACTAAGGCTGAGTAGAGTGGGAGGATGATGTCCCTGGTTTTGCTTGAAATGCATCGGTGGATGCATACCAGAGTTTGCTTTGCTTTGCTGACTATGGCATCACATTGGTGGCTCATGTTCATCTTGTGGTCAATCAAGACCCCCAAGTCTCTTTTGGTTGTGGTGCTGGCGAATGTAGCACTGTCAAGCCTGTAAGTATGATGCTGGTTCTTCTTCCCAAGGTGAAGCACCCCATCAGGTTTTGGTCTGCCCACCTTGTAAGCGTGTCCAGGTCAGCCCGTATCCCTAGTCTGTCCTCCAGTGTGACCGCCTTCCCCCATAGTTTAGTGTCATCCGTGAACTTTGCCAGTCCACATCTGACTCCTGAATCCAGTTCATTTCATAGTAGCCGCCCTGACTGTGAAGTAGTTTTTTCGGATGTCCAATCTGTACCTCCTCTCCATCAACTTGTGCCCATTACTCCTTGTTATGCCAGCGGGGGCTAGGGGAAACAGCGTCTCCCCCAAACCCTTCTGGTTCCCCCTAGTGAGTTTATAGACGGTCACCAGGTCCCCCCTCAGCCTTCTCTTGTGGAGGCTGAATAGGTTCAGGTCCCGCAGTCTCTCACTGTAGGGTCTGCCCTGTTGTCCCCGGATCATGCGGGTGGCCCTCCTCTGGACCCTCTCCATGTTGTCCACATCCCTCCTGAAATGGGGCGCACAGAACTGGACACAATACTCCAGCTGCGGCCTGACCAGCGTCGCATAGAGGGGGAGGATCACCTCCCTGGCTCTACTCGAGATGCACCTGTGGATGCACGACAAGGTCCGGTTAGCCCTGCCAACCATGACCTCGCATTGTCGGCCCATGTTCATCTTGGAGTCAATAATGACACCAAGATCCCTTTCCGCCTCCGTGCTCTCAAGTAGGGAGTTCCCCATCGTATAAGTGTGCTGCTGGTTCCTACTACCCAAGTGCAGCACCCTGCACTTGTCCGTATTGAAACACATCCTGTTCCTGTTTGCCCACTCCTGTAACCTATCCAGATCCTTCTGCAATCTCTCTCTCCCTGCTAGCGTGCTCACCTCCCCCCAAATTTTGTGGTCATCAGCTAATTTAAACAGGTTGCTTTCCACCCCAACATCAAGATCGCTGATGAAGAAATTGAACAGCGCAGGCCCCAGGACCGAGCCCTGGGGGACTCCACTACCCACCTCCTCCCAAGTCAAGTATGAAAAAGATCATCAAGTCCAGCCCCAAAGGAAGCAGGCAAGGCTCCAGTGAGGTTTGAACTCACGACCCCTGATTTACGAGACCAGTGCTCTAACCACTGAGCTATGGAGCCACATTTTTTAATAAAGATGTGGAAGAGTACTGGCCCAAGCACTGAGCCCTGAGGGACGCCACTGGTCACCTTACGCCAACTTGATTTGCTCCCATCAACTAATACTCTTTGGGTCCGACCCCAGAGCCAGTTTCCCAGCCATCAGACCATGAGATGGTCATGGCTGCAGTTCTCCAGCTTAGCCATGAAGACATCATGGGAGATGAAGTCAAAGGCCTTCTTGAAATCCAGATATATGACATCAACCTCGTCTCCCTTGTCCAGGCAATGCATCACTTGGTCATAGAAGGTGACGAAGTTGGTCAGGCAAGAACTTCCAGCAACAAAGTCATGTTGGCCAGCACTCAGAAAGTTGCCTTCCGTTAGCCTGCTGCCGATGGAACCCTTGATAATTTTCTCCAGGATCTTTCCCGGGATGGATGTTAGACTACTCTGTAATTCCCTGGGTCATCCCTCCTTTATTTCTTGAAGATTGCAACCATGTTGGCTCCTTTCCAGTCTTCCGGTACCTCTCCTGAGCACCATGAGCTCTCAAATATCTTTGCTGTAGCAAATCTTTGTCTGCCAGCTCCTTCAAGACTCTCAGGTGCATTCCATCTGGGCTCACGGACTTGTCGATATCGAGCCACTCAAGGTGTTCCCTTACTTGATCTATGTCAATTCTGAGCGATCTTCTGCTTCCTGGATGTTTTGTATCCTATCTGCCAGGGTGACCCCTTGGGATGGGTGGAAGACCAATGCAAAGTAATAGTTTAGGAGTTAGGCCTTTTTCTGAGTGTCAGACATCAGCTGCCCCATTTGATTTAGCAGGGGTCCAATGTTGCCTTTTTTTTCTCTGTGTTCACACAAATCAGAAGAAGGACTTTTTGTTGTCCTTGATTCCCATGGCTAGCCTGAGTTCGGTTGTTTCTGCCTTGGCTTTTCTGGTCTGCTCTCTACAGGTGCGGGCTAGTGCTGTGTAGTCCTCTTTGGTAATGACTCCCGTTTTCCATTTGGTGTAGGCGTCTCTTTTTAGTTTCAGGAGGTCCAAAAGTTCTCTATTGAGCCAAAGGGGCTCCCCAGCCCACTGACTGCATTTCCTTCGGGACGGAATGGACTTTCCTTGTTGACTTTCCTTTCTGCCCCTGGCACACCAACATCTTGCAGGTTGAGGTTGCGGATATTTTTGGTGCTTGCACCACCTCTGGCAAGCGGCCTGTTCCAGGCCTTGGGGGCTCGAACCGTAAAGAAGTTCTTCCTTACGTCCAGCCTGAAACGGTCTTGGAGAAGTTTGTGACTGTTTGACCTTGTCATCCCATGGGATGCTCTGGTGAACAGGCATTCCCCCACATCCTGAAGTACACCCCTTATGTACTTATAGGCAGCCACCAGGTCCCCCCTGAGCCTGCACTTTTCTGGGCTGAAGAGTCCTGTAGCTCTCAGCCTTTCATCATAAGGCCTGTTTTCCTGCCCTCTGATCATGCACGTGGCTGTCCTCTGGACTCTCTCAAGGTTCTCCACATCCTTTTTTAAATTGTGGAGCCCAGAATTAGATACAGTACTCCAGCTGCAGCCTCATCAAGGCTGAGTACAGCGGGAGGCTGACATCTTGGGATTTGCTGGAGAAGCATCTATGGATGTAAGCCAGAGTTTTGCTCACTTTGCCAGCTGCAACATCACATTGGTGGTTCATATTCTCTTGTGGTCAATCATGACACCCAAGTCCCTTTCAGCCATGGTGCTAGCAAGCGTAGCACTGCCAAGCCTCTAAGTATGCTGCGGGTTTTTCTTTCCATGGTGGAGTACCTTGCATTTTTGGTGTTGAAGGCCATCAGGTTTTCATCCGCCCATTTTCCAAGCCTGTCAAGGTTGGCCTGGATCACCATCCTATCCTCGCATGTGGACGCATCACCCCAGAGTTTGGTGTCATCAGCGAACTTGGCCAGTCTGCTCCTGACACCAATGTCCACATCATTAATGAAGTTGTTTCTGAGAGGGGAGGCAAAAGCCCGCCCACAACATGGCCCTGGATCCCTCCCAATGAGCCCTGATACTTACCACAGGGGCGGAGACAAGCTGCAGCTGCGGGGAAATGCTGATGCAGGTTTGGCAGTTCCAGAGCTGCCTGAGCCTGCGAATCGGTGAGCTCCAGGGGCGGGGCCTTGGAGAAGCGGGGGCTGCTTAAAGAGCAGCTGAAAGAGGAGTCAGCTGGGTGGAGGAAGAGGTGCGGCATGCTAGCCAGGAGATGCAGGTGGCGGAGCCAGGCCGTGGCAGCCCCGAGCATGGGGAAAGAAGCCCTAGCATCAGCTGGGGAAGCCCGGCTGACGGAGCAAGGAATCCGGGCTCTGGGAGCCAAGGACCACTGGAGAACTGCAGCAGAGAGAAGCAGTTCTCTATTACTGGTCTGAGTGAAGTCTCCACAATGGCAGAGAACTCAGGTACTGCAGTGGGGAAGGGCAATGAGCAATGGCTGAGCCCTGTGGGCAGCCCGGTGAAGAGGGAGGAGCCAGCGACAGCTGCATCAGAGCCCTACAGGGAAGTGGCAAGTACCACCAGATGGTGGGAGCAGGAGTGATTAGCTCCTAGTCAGAGGGATCCTGGGAGCCAGCATTCTAGGCGCCTGTTGGCAGACATCGAATGCCTTTATTTTTTGGTTGAGAATTATTCTAAGTTACTGTTGCCCCAGGCCGGGGCAGGTTTAGTTTGCCCGAAAGGTGGTCCAGAGGCCAGGGATCAACCCAGCAAACAGTGATGGCTGGAAGGACCCGACCCAGGTAGAGGCGGGTAGCATGGATGAGAAGAGATCATTCCAAGGAAGACTGCAGGGAGCAGTATCTTCCCTGGCTGTGGATGTGGTAAGGGTGGGGTAAATGGGAGGTTTGGAGCCCCATGAAGAAAGACTAGGGTCAAGACCCCTTTTGGGACCACCGACAGGGACTGCCTCCCCATCAATCAACATCAAAGATGTGGCAGATGAGTAGGGGCAGCACCTGTAACTATCTAGGTGGCCCCAGGGTGTGGTCTCACCCTGACATCGCTAGGGAACAAGGCACTGACCTGAAAAGGACCGAAGCCTTGCAACACTGAAGCGACAATGTTGAAAAGGATAGGCCCAAGGACGGAGCCTTGGGGTGACTCCACTGGTCATGGTGCACCATGACAATTGACTTCCGTCAACTACTACTCTCTGAGTCTGACCTCGAAGCCAATTCCCCAGCCAGCGGACTGTTATGTAGCCGAGGCCACAGTTGGCCAGTTTTTCTATAAGATGATTGTGGGATACCAGATTGAAAGCTTTTTTAAAGTCGAGCTATATGAGGTTAATCTCTTCTCCCTTGTCCAGGTGATATGTCACCTGGTTGTAGAAGGAGATGACATTGGTCAGGCAAGACCTACCCACAACAAACCCGTGCTGGCTATCCCTCAAGAAGTTGCCTTCTGCCAGTTTGTCAAGAATGGTCTCTTTGATGATTTTCTCCAAGATCTTCCCGGGGATGGAGGTCAGGCAGATGGGCCTGTAGTTCCCCAGATCTACTTTCTATAATCACCTTCTTCTACAAGTGCTTAGAAATCACCTTCTCCTGGTTTAGAGGCCTGTAGCAGACACCCATCATGACATTACCCCTGCTGCTCTCCCCTCTGACTTTTACCCAGCTCCCTTCTACTTGGTACTACACCTCCTCCTTTTTTAGTGCCACACCTCCTCCTTTTTTCCCTGTGCCTATCCTTCCTGAAGAAGCTTTACTGGTGGTATCAAAGCATGGGCTATGGACCAGATGCAGCTCATGGGTCTCAGACTGACACTATAGGGCAGTGTGAGCCATCCCTGTCCCCACATGGTGCATGCAATGCATGATGCTAATCTGGAGCATACCACATGTGGCGGGTGAGCTGGACCCAGGGTCATGGGTGATTTTTGCAGCTTTGGGCCGGTTCAGGCTATGCATTGTATGTCTCGCCTGTGCTAAACTGTGCCAGTGGACTGGCTCCAAAGCCTGTCCTTATTGTACTCAGATTGACTCCAAGAAGTGGAGGCACTGCACATGGCTGGTCCAACGTGGGCACTGCATGTAGCACAAGCCCCATGTTGGCATTGCATGCTGTTTACAGCCCAAAACCCAAATCAGGGATGTTGAGTGTTGAATGTAGCATGCAGAGATGACTAGGGCGCGTGCATTCAGGGGGCTCCAGTATGTGGGACCAGTCTGTGGGTCCTATCTAGCCTGCAGACCAACTCTGTGCCCTTTGGCTGGACTGTGGAGCCAGACAAATTTGACACCACTGAGCTGTACCCATCCATGACCATACTCCTGGGGAATTAGTAAGCAGCACCCTCTACTGAAACAAAAGGGTCAAAATGATCCCATGTCAGCTTGGTGCAGCTGTGCAAACTGTGGATCTTGTGCAATGTTTAATCAAAGCACAGTCTTCATGAATGAGGGACAGTTAGAAAAAAAGTGGTTGGTTTAGCCATGTTTTACTCTGATTTGCTAACACTTCCTGATCTACACTAGGCTTTCAGCATGGGTCAGAGACACATTGGAGACACTGCCCCCTGACAACTCCTCCTCATCCTTAAAGACAGTTTGCAAATGTCTGCTTTAAGCCCCATTCGGGATCAATGTTCTGTGCACGCACAAATCCTCACTGTGATTGGATGGGAGAAGGGCCTCTCTTTAGCTTTCTTGTATGCCCACCCTTGCTGATCCTTCTTTCCTCTGCCCCCTTCCCTGCAGTCACCCATGGGACCCCCTATTGTCTGTGTCACTGGGGTTTTTTCTGAATTGAGACAGAGACGAAAAGGGGTCCGGGGCCAGCAGACCTCAGTGCAGAAGCAGTGGTGATCAGAGGTTGAAGCTGCAGCTGCTTTGCTCAGTCCTGGTTAGGTATGGCATCCATTCATCAGCGAGCGATGGTGGATATTGCAACTATTCTACTGACTGGTGGTGCATTTTCTCTTGTGGCTGTGAAGACCGATTTTAGACTTCCACGTGGTCACAAGTGTATATGACATTAGGGGCTAATATACTGACAGCTGTTTCCTTTGGTCATGTTTCTATTGTAATTCGAGTGACAATTTCTCATTGTGCTGTTGGACTCCATGATTGAGAAGGGAGTGCCACTTTGTCCTGTCTCCTGGTAAGGCCTCCCAAAGGCTTGGGCCAATTCCAAAAGCCTTCATATCCTGCTTGTAGACACCTTTCAAGTGCAATTTTAGGTGCCCTATTCTTCTTTCCCCACCTGCAATTTGCCCAGACAGGATGTCCTCTGGGATGCGCCCATCTTCCATCTTGTGAAGATGGCCAAAGCTGCTGTTTGAGTAGTGCAGCGATGGTTGGCAGGTTGGCTTTGGCAATGATCTCTGTGTTTCTGATTCTGTCTTGCCACTTGATGTCAAAGATGCACTGTAAACAGCCTAGGGCGGGGATGGGCAAAATACGGGGCACCTAAGGCCCATCTGCGGGGCACCTAAGAAGTTTAGGCAATTAATATGTATCTGCTACTGGCTGTCTGTCAAAGATGACAGGAGCTAGAGGCAGTAGAGTCCAGGGGAAGCTGGCAGGAGTCAGGAGG
>NW_005842477.1:24595-39538 GCF_000455745.1 Alligator sinensis | reverse complement strand
CCCCCCCCCCCCCCAGACCCCTGCCACCCTTGTGCCCCCGACCTGGAAGCCTCTGCCTGCAGCTGCTTTCCCTGCATGTGGCTGCTCTAGCACCATGTGGCCCCTGGCTACATCGCTGGACCAGGGGAGCACAGGGCCACACTGGTACCCTGGGATCGGGAGCAGGGTGTGTGTGTGTGTCCATGCAGTGAGGGAGGGAGAGACAGAGACAGAAAGCAATGAGGGAAGGAAAGAGAGAGAGAGTTTGTGTGTGTATAGTGAGGGAAACATACAGTGTGTGTGTGTGTGTGTAATGAGGGAAACACACAGTGTGTGTGTGTGTAGCGAGAAAAACACACAATGTGTGTGTGTGCAATGAGGGAGGGAGAGTGTATGTGTGTTTGTAGGGTGAGTCCCACAAGCACTCCCACCATACACATGCACCCACACCCCCCTTGCATTGCTGTACATGCAGACCCCCACACCTCCCTACACACCCAGAACCCCCCACAAACCTATACCCACCCCAGTGCCCCCCACATACCCACAATATACAAGAGTAAGACTCCATTTTAAGCTATTGTGCAATCACCTCTACGTACACTATACAGACACATATAAATCAGGACAAATATATTTTTTGAAATCTAATTAATGAATGTTGTAGTTATTTGATTTTTAGACTATAATTTGGTGTTTTTCTGGTTCTGAGATGGCAAAGCCCCTTGCTGAAAGGAGTACTTCTGGGAACAAGGGAGGGGCTTCTGGTGGCAAAGGTCAGGGGTTAGGCGGCTGGACTTCCAGTCCCAAGATGGTGACCATTGGGCAGGGCACCTGTCAAAGGGTGGGACTACTCATGTGGCTCTTGACAGCTTACCAAAACTCGATAAAGTGGCCCTCTGCCGGAAATAATTGCCGGCCCCTGCCCTACAGGGTCCTGCAACAGGGTCTCCATACCAGTGTGGGGGTGGGGAAGAAGGAAGGGAATGGGGGTGCAGCTCTCCTGCAGTCTATGTAGCTTTGCCAAATCCCCCACCCTCCCTTTGCCAAATCCTGAGTCCACCCCTGGGAACATACTGGTCAAGAGTGCAGTGGAGCTGCCTATGAGGGAGCCCAAGGACAGAACAAGGAATGAAGTACACTGGGAAGGTGATAAGAGGACCTAGGACTGTGACAGCAAAGCCCGCTTCCAGGAAGGATTGAGGGGCATTGGCAGGATGGGCATCAGCAATTTGCAAAGGCCTCACAGGCAGAGGCTGAAACAGCCCTTAATCCCACCCTTTGTGTATCTCTACACCAAAAAACAGCTTGACCCCATGAGGCCTCAGTGCATTCTGAGTTCCCCAGCTCTCCATGCAGGTTGTGGCAGATGAAGGCTGTGAGCAGCATACAGGTGGCTCTTTCTCCCCATACTAGGTGGATAAGGAGATGTGTTTCCCTTTGAATTTGGGATTAGTTCTTGATTGTCAGAGATGCAACCAGTGACAGAGGGAGAGACTTTGAAGGCATCCCAAACACTAAACACCAGCATCCCTACATGTACCAGGAAGCTGAAGTTGATGCTCCAGTCTGATCACAGGGCCTAGATGAGCCACAACAAGCCAGCGGCTTCAGAAGTGCTCCTCAGCGACAGAGACAGGAGAGTTGATCTGTTGTTAGTCTCCTAATTGGCCCCTTGGCAGCTTGTTAAAAGCCCTGAGGAAAGTTTCCTGTGAGTTCTCTCCTGACTGCTGCCTGTTCGGAGACTTTCTTAACAATACCCAGAGTGGCTTGTTAAGCCCAGAGTCCTGCGAGGTTGCTTGGGCCCAAAGGGACATTTCCACTTTGGGGAAGAAGAGACCAAAACTATGGAGGCTGATGACAGCTCTGATGGCTGGGTTTAACCACTATAGTTGGCAAGGGCTGGAATTAAGGCCACCATTGCTGACATGATCAGTGTGTGGAGCTGCAGCTGTTTGTTACCTTGGTCTCTGCGTAAACCATACTGTGACCTTCTAGTTCGCTTTGCAGCCCCATCCCCTTAGTCCCAGGCAGCACACATACTCTGACCATCAACTTTGTTTCAGCCACCCAGGTCTATTGCCGGTTTATTTCAGAAAGAGTTAAAGATACAGCGTTTAAAAAACATGAGGCCTTTCTTTATTTGACTTTGCTTATTCAGCTTCTTGCTTTAAATTGCTCTAAGGGAGGTCAAGGGGGAGACTAGGTTGGCCTCTGGGCACATCCAGCACTGCTCACTGTTAGGTAGTCCCACACTGCAGTGAACGGAGGGGGAAAATGGGTCTTTGCATGCAGCTGGCCTCCTACTACAGGCCCAGTTTGCAGCAGTGCTAAGCATCTACAAAGTTTATTGAAGCCTGATGAAGCTGCAGGTTTTCAACATGTTTGAAAATCAAGGTAGTTTATTTCCTGGCCACATTCACCTTATGTGGGCTAATGTTCTCGAGGCTAATGATAACTCTTCTCCAGGGGTTAATATTGGCAGCTGGACTGTCTTGGTCTGGGAAGGAGATACATTAGGAAGCAGCAGCAACATGTGGCAGTGAAGGAGGATATTGTATGTTGAGGGTGAGACTAAATGGCACATGCCAGCAGGGCTGAAGGTCATTCTGTTCCCTGCTGAATGTTTCAGCCTTGGCACAAACATAGTGCCAGGCCCACTGGAAAGGATGATGCTTTCCCGAAGTAACCATGGCTCTGAAGGACTATCTTTGTGGTCATCCCTGGCAGCCAGGCCAGCCCAGGCCCAACATCCCAGAACAGTGGGAGCATCTACATGTTGCCTTACATTGCCCTATGGTATTCGGTGCACTATGGATGTAGCAATCACATTAGTTTATATGTGATCACTAGCTATATTGCTGTAGTGGCACACTCCCTGCTTATAGCATGCAACTATGGTGATGTAGCGGGAAATTTTTACATGTGTTGCCCATATGGCACAGTATAGGTGGTTACTGTGCTGTGATTTAGTACTTCCAAAAGGAAGTACTGAAAATGGTGCAGTAACACTGTCACTGTACGGTGATGTGTAGACATGCCCACTGTTCTCTTCATCTTTTGCTCTCACGCTAAGTGCATAAACCCTCTCCAAAGTGATACCTTCATTCCCTGGAATCTGTGGAGCGCCAGATATAGCAAACCAGACTGTCACTCACTTTCTTGCACAGCAACTTTGGTCCAGTGACCTTTGTATCCAACCATAAAACAGGAGCTGATCCATCCCCTTTAGACTGCAGTGGGGGGAGGCTGGTGGGCTGATAGGGGAAGGGGTGACACCATCCTTCTAAAGGCTTCTCTGTTGGGCAGTGACCTAGGGCTCTTAAGGAATCTTAGTGTACCCAAATGTTCCTCCTTTCCTCCTACACCCTGCTATCACACAGTGGGACTTGGGAAGAGAACAACATGCAGGCAGAAAAGAGAGAGCTGGGAATATGATATTCTGGGGTAGGATCCATGGATCATTTTCATGATGCTCATCAGGGGAAAGACTCCTTGATTTGGCACATCTGCCTATAGTGAGTCCTCTTGATATCAGGTTTGCAGTATTAAATGAGGCCTCAGACTGACTAGGAAAGCTGTGTGCCCCAACCTGCCATGCTGTTGCTGTTTTCAGAGGCTGGAAATGAGCAGAAAAAGTGAAAGCTTTTTATGAAATAATGGAAGATAAAGAAATTGATCAGGAAACACTGAGAGAAATTGACAGGGTTACAAGCATTACTGCCTGGTGTATTAGAATGGGTGAATACTTGGTGTGAGGATAAAGAAAAAGATTATCAATGAGTGAATAGTTGGGAAACATAGAAAAAGCTATTAAGAGGTGATGGCTAGAAAATGATATTTAGAGGTTTGCTTTTGGGAATTGGCTTGTAGGTAAAATAGATATTGCATTAGAACAATGGTCCAGGGGAATGGCAAGGAGTCATTGGTCTCAAAAAGCCTGTTTGTGACAAAGATTCCCTTAAGACCCACTGTCTGAACCCAGCAGACACACAGGCTGGGAAACTGCAGACATGTACCACACTGTTCCACAACATGAGATAAGGTGGCATTAGGTCACAATGCCCAACTGCAGAGCCCTTAGGATTTCTTGTTTTGGTGGATGGACCAAATTAGGAGACCAGTAAATAACCAAATTAAGATATGTGTGCATGTGATGGGTTTGTTGGAACAAAGGAATATGCTGACAGGACACAAGAGGACAGTACTATGACCACAGGGAGACCAATCAATGATGCCCAGAGATGAAGAATCATCAGGAGGGGAAAAGGATAAAAAAGGAAGGGTTACAGAGCAGCAAAGTGTCCCTGAGAGGGGAACCTGAGGCCACCATGGACAGAGGGCACACCACCAACCCATCTCACCCTTCCCACTTGGGTGGGAGGGAGAGAGAGGGGGGGCTCAACTCTTCAGGCTGTTAACATCTGACATCCAAGAAATAATTTCAGGGTGAAGCTTGCATACTGGCCAGATGTTCCTTCCCCCTGTGAGAGCCCTAGGACTGGTAGATATAGAATCTGTTTGCCTTGCCTATGTTATTCTTATCTGCTATCACTGTGTGTTAATCAAGTTAATCTGTTATCAAATGGGGAGGCTGTGGTCAGTCTGAGGGTTTGGGTCCTCCCAGAACAAGGTATCTGGGTCATAAATCCAGTGCCAACAAAAGGTATAAAGGAACTCCTGTTAATAAACACAGACCCAGTTAAAACAGTGGAAACCTGAGGGACCAGGCTACCCCCAAGCAGGGACTGGTGTTGGAGAGGTATAGGAAAAAGTATAGGAAAAAATGGGTAGTGGATTCCAATGGGAAAGTTAATAAAAATATATATAAATGTTAAGGGAAAGATCAAAAGCCTGGAGGCAAAGTTATTAGCAAATAAAATTGCAAACATTCAAACAAAAAAGATAAGAAAAAGGCCTTTGTAACTGTGGCTGCTCCCTTTACCTCACAAGAGAACAAACCAATTACAAGTAAACAAGACAGGCCACCCTAAGACTCGGGGTGCATTTTTCAATAACCCATGATGTTAGATGTTTGGGGACTCCTTCATATTCACAGCTGAGATAAATTTCTTATTAGATACAATGGGAGGGATCCCTACTGTAAAATATGTTTTTGATGCTTATCCAATAGCGACTACTGTAGAAAAGCAGGGAATAATCAGGAGTTATGCAAAAATATGATGTTAAATCATTAACTCTACAGTTAGGCTTATCCACAATTAAAGGACAATGTGCTGTTAGAGGGAAGAAAAACTTGACTGAAGGAAAAATTATAATGTTACTGGGGATAATCCTTAATTTTACTAAGTAATTGTTAAAACTGTACTAGAGCCAAAAATAAAAATTTCTTAAAAATAAACAGCATGGCCCATGCCCTGTTGCAGAGAAGTCAGACCGTCCCTCTATCCAACTAATGTAAATGGCGAGTTACACCAGAAATATATCATGCAGTTAAAAGTATACACAATTTTTTTTTGTGTTATAGTAAAATCCCTAGTACTCCTTGGGTGTGTCAACATATGTAATTAATGTGAGCTAGAGTAAACTAATCCTGACATCACCATCTACACATGCATTTAAGTGCAGTAATTTACTGTGCTGCCAGATACCACTTATATCTGATGGGTCTATCTGACAGTGCAGTAAATTAGCCTACTACACCCTAATTGCTGTGCATGTGTACACCAGGGATGGGCAAAATGTGGCCTGCAGGCTGGATGCAGCCCTCCAGGCCATTCTATCCAGCCTGAGGGGCTGGCCCCTAAAACAATTACAAAATTAATATTTATCTGCCCCTGGCTGCTTGTCATGCAGCCCTTGATGGCTTGCCAAAACTCAGTAAGTGGCCCTCCATCCAAAATAATTGCCCACCCTGGTATAGATGGTGACACTTTACTGCACAGCAAATTAGTCTGCCGTGCAGTAAAACATCTTGTGTAGATGTGCCCATTATAAATAATATTTTAATAGCAAACTACTGAAGTGTATCTATACCATGCCGGTGTGTGTGTGCGTGTGTGTGTGTGTGTGTGTGTGTATTTATAAAGAAAAGAGAGGTGATTTTCTTATTTTGTTTTTACAGGCAACAGCTCTAACTTGAACAATGGAAGCTTTTGTCTTGATTGTTGCCAGCAAGATGACAAATGGATTGGCTGACACACACTGGCTGAATCGCACACATGCTTTGACACAAAGGGCACTTCTACATGAGATGCTTAATGCCCATCAGACTAATTCTACTGCCCATTAGTATGCCTGGCAAAAACCATGCGACTGCACTAATAGTAGATTGGTCCAATGATCATTAAGTATCACAAAAAGGCATTTGTTTGTATTACTGCACAGTAGTGCCAGTTATGGTGGGTTAATAAACCTATAGACATTCCCATAAACTCTGGATAAGGAATTCAGTGCCACTGTATCCATTTTCAATAGTCTAGATCATAATGGGTGCATCTACACAAGATGATACACTGCTGTAGCTGCACTATGGCGATGTAGCCTTGGCAGGCATCAACCATGACACCGCCACTATGTTGCCATAGCAACACACTCCTGGGTGTGCATTGCTACTGGGACATAGTGGCTAAAAAGAACCATGTGCCACCAGCACAGAATCATTTAGTACTTCCTAAAGGACCTCTGTGTTATGTAGAGGCCCCAGCACCAGTGAGGGTGCACTTTAACACACACACACACACCCACACACACACACACCCACACACACACACACCCACACACACACACACCCACACACACACACACCCACACACACACACACACACACACTCTTACACATCACGAGTTTTGATTGTCAGCAACTTGAGGTGCAGTTTCCCAGAAACCCCAGCACCCATATCCTTAAAACTTGGCAGGCTTCATGTCCTTAGAAGGGGCTACCATTTCTATTGTTTTCATCCAAATCTGCCAAAATGACAAAGTTATAGGTAGTTTCATGCTTCCCCATTATAGCCTATGGGCGAAACAGCATCGAAACAGCGAAACAGGTTCAACGAAATGAAACGAAACAATGCTTTTGAAATGAAACAAAACTCAAAATGAAACACTGTCCTGTCAAAATGGCGAAATAGAAGTCAAAATGAAATGGTGCTGTTTTGCACAGCCCTACTTATGATGTATGGCTATAGTCCCTGCCTGCCTGATGCCTTATTAGGGTGAGCCGTCGGGAAGACTGGAAGGCCCTGTTACTACCCAGCCTGTGGTGCCAGTCTCTCACCTACTGCACCTTGATATTTATGTTTACCTTATCAGGAAGTGGATCTAGGCTGAGTAAAGCCTTCCTTGCCCACCCAGATGGATCTTCTTCATGAGGCTCCTCCTCCTCTAACACGCCACCCTCACCATGTCCTCACTGATGATGTTTTTCCGAGTCTTGGTGCCCCCAAGCCTGGTTGGGCTGATTGACTGACGCTTATGGTTGTAATTCAGTTCAACCTCTGATCTGTTGATGGTTCTAGTAAACCAGTGTGATAGACAATTTGGAATGATCCCTCTTCAATACACTTAAGAATCAATTCATGTAAGCTCAGCCAAAGTCCCAAAATAAAAGACAACCTAAATCAATTCCCTCATCTCAGCATGCATCCATCAATTTACATTAGCCTGTCCAGGGTTCATCGAATGGTCAGTTTATCTCAATTCACCTTAATGCTTAAATGAATCAAATATTTCCCCCTAAATATTCTAAACAGAAAATAAAGATGTTCAGTGTAGGGGCAGACTTAAATCAAGTCCTTTCCTAATGTGTTAATCAAACAGTTCCTATCCATCCTTTGGGTTCACATGAACCATCAGCATACAGTATTTACTTAGCGGTGGTGACCCTGGGGTCAGGGTCTATGCACCTTTCGGAAACTTTATCCCTGCCACCTCCCCACTGGGTTGGGTGAGAGCTCCCTTCTCCCAGCAACACAAATGGGAGGAGGAGAGAAACACAATTTAGGAAGATAAAGCAAAAATAAACTTAAGTTTAAAGGGGCCGGACCCTGATGCTCCCCTCACTCCCTGTTCTGGGAGTCTGGTCTCTTCTTTTCTGTCCTCTGCAGGTGATTGACAGATACGAGAACTTCTGGATCTGGCCTGTCATGTCTGCAGTGTTACCAGATTTGCCCATCACTTTGGGGTGTGCTCATTTATTAGGGGTACATTTCTGGGGGTCTTTGTAATTCTATCAATGTGCTGCTTGTGTTACTTGTGTTTCTATGTGTAGCTGTGTCTCTCCCTTCTGCAAGTCCTCACCCCCAAAGGAGCTATCTCGCAGGACTCAGTTTCAATGGGGCTGTCGATGCTAAATAACCTGACGTGGCTCCAACCACTAAATCAATCAAACACATGTACACACATTCCATTTTCATTCCATCCAGGAAGAGCACACACCAACTGCTGAAGCTTCCTTAGCCTGACGAAGGGTTTTTGAACCCGAAAACTTGCTTAATAACCATTCTCCAACCATTTGGGTTGGTCTAATAAAAGATATCAAATTCACCCAAGGAACCTTGTCTGCACATGTACACACATACACACACAGATTAACAGGATGTGCCTGAGCCAGGTCAGGTTATTTAGCATTGACAGGCTAACACCCTCATATGCCTTGAACTCAGTTCATCAGGGCAACAATAAAATGCACTCAGACACAAGCACACAGGTTAACAGAGCACATCTGAGTCAGGCTGGACTATTCAGCATTGACAGGCTGACACCCTCATGTGCCTTGAACTCAGTTCATCCCTTATTTCAGCTGTCAGCAGGACACCAATAAATGCAGTTAGACACACATGCACACATGCTAACACAGTACATCTGAGCGGGCTGGGTCTGATCAGCACTTTCAGCTGATACCCTCATGTGCCTCAAAACTCAGCATGTTCCAATCCCTTGTTACAATGGTCCTAGTAGTAACCCCCTTGATGAGCAGACCCCACTGTGGTTTTGGGCATTACAAGGATCTTTGGCTTAGGTAAAAGAAGCGTTGCTGCAGAGCAAATGGGGAGGTGAAGGGGAAGAAAGAGAAGATGAGGTTCAGAGAGAGTATAGCAACCAGCTTGACCATAAAAGTTATTTATTGCCAGGTTTATGAACTTATGATGATACCAGTAATAATAGCCGTACAAGAAAGAGAAAAATAAATAATTACAATATTACATTGTTTCAATTAGGTTTTCGGGAAGTCTGGCTGGAGTTTGATTAGAAAAAGTCAGGTTTAAAAAGCTGTGCCTGGAGTAAGAGAACATAAGTCAGGTTCCTGGAGTGAGAGAGAGTTGGGGTCTCACCACTCAGCGAAGCTTGAACCAGTCGAGGTTCCCAGGTGTTGTTGGAGCTTGCAGACAGGCCGAGTCCTGAGCAGGACCAGGGGAGGGATTCCAGGCAGAAAAGGAGTGGAACTGGTGCAGCTTTTGGATCCAAGCACCAGGACCGAAACTTGAGCTTGGGAGGAGTTTTTGTAGAGAACTAACAATGGCTCAAGGGAGAACCCTAGGATTGTTTAGGGGCAAACAATGGCTCATCTGCTGGATAATAGGAACTGATTTTTAGTCCCAGAGATGAGCCTATGAACTCCACTTCATCAACCTCCTGGATACTAAAATTCATGGACTAAAAATAGACATTGGATTTATGACAAATTATAACCTGCCTGACATGTGACTCCCCAGGGTATCGCTCCACTATTCATCCCCCTTCTCTCTCTTCCCTCACCCCTTCCCCAGCCTGTCTCTCACCCATCGACTCCTCAATCTACATTTTCACTGACTACCTGTCTTGTACGCATACCATCTGGCTTCTTTACTCTTCATTCCATCCAGGAAGAGCACACACCAACTGCTGAAACTTCCTTAGCCTGACGAAGGGTTTTTGAACCTGAAAGCTTGCTTAATAATTGTTTTCCAACTATTTAAGTTGGTCTAATAAAAGATATCAGATTCACCCAAAGAACCTTGTCTGCTTTTATGTACCTATATATTTTATATTATGCACACGTGTATTTAGACTGAAGGATCATTATTACTATAATCAGTTATGACTTATTATCACCGCATAAAGTTTTCCAAATGTTCATAAGCAGGCCATTCCTCTTGACTTAAGCCCTGAACCTAACATTCCCAGGCCTGACCTATGGGACAAACTATTGAGTAAACACTTTCTGCAGGTCATATGAGGGAACGTGCAGATCAATGTATAGACAGACAGGGCATGAATATACATGGTCTTCATAAAGTGCTTGTGCACAACCTAAGTTATTAAAGTTTAAAAGTGCACAAGGACTTTATGAAAACCATGTGTAAATGAGCAGAACAAGGTAGCCTCAAAACAGTGTCTAGCCCACTAGGTTGCCTTCTGGCTATGTATTATGCTTTTCCAGAGTGATGGATAAACATCCTCCTCTATAAAAAGACAAAAAAAGAGGGGAATGTAGGCCTTGCTGGAACGCTGATCAATATATGCTGCGCACGAAAAGGCTTTGCTAAAGCATTGTACAGAGTAGGCCAGACCAGCAAACCCGACCAATGCATAAAATTCTTACTTAAGCAAAAGTTGGGATATGGACAAGATGGGTACTCCTGCCAAAAAATAGGAGGGGGAGATGGCTGTACAAGGTGTAAGATAGGGGCTGCTCTGACTAGGCTCAATGTGCTGTGCGTGAATAAACTCCAGAACAAGATACATGTAAAAGATACAAGAGTTTTTTGCTTCTTGGTGCACATTCAAACAGTACACCAAGGAGCAAAAAACTCCAGAAGAATAAGCTCCAGAGTTTATTTGTGCACATAAATTGCACGTGTAGATACACCTAAGGTGTAATGACCTGGAAAGACTGGAAAAATGGGCCACAATCAACCAGATGAGATTCAACAAGGACAAGTGCAAAGTCCGGCCTTGGGGCAAAATAACTGCAAGCACAAATACAGAGTGGGCATATCTACACGTTCATTAATATGCAGTAGTTACTGCACATTTAATTTAGTTCTTGCTTATTGAAATACTAACCAAATGTGCAGTAACTAGAGTTACTGTGCAGTAGTGCTGGCGAATGCCTTTTTAGTGATGCTACTGCACTGTAACCTAATCAAACAGCACAGTAGTGTATTAGCACTATTTGTGCTGTGACGCATTACTGTGCAGAGTTATTAGGCTATTGCATATTAAGCATCTTGTGTAGATGCACCCACTGAGAATGACTGGCTTGGTTTCACCAGGGTATATGGATATCTTATTCAAAGGCAGTGAATGGTGAATAAAACAGGAGTCAGTGTTGGGTGAGCCCCTTGGCACTGAGTTTAATGATGGCTGTTTGTGTTGGATGGGGAAGGGGAGTTGCTTGGGTCGGTAGTAACTGGGCACATGTGGAACCGATTGCCTAGACTGAGGACTGTCCAGCATGAGATACCACAGTTACAGCAGTAAAGGGTATTTCTTGCAGCATCAGCCATCCAGAGGTGGTTAAAGGGATGGTTCATGCATTGTCCTACAACTGAGGGACCCATGTCCCTCAGAGCAGGGTGGCTTCCACATTTCTTGAGTATATTTAATTCACAGGGCTTTGGGGAGATTGATTGTGTCAGACAAGGCCCCAGGGGCTCCCAAACCTAAACGCAAACAACAACCCCCTCCAGGCCATTAGGCTTCAGGGAGGTGGAGGAAAGGGGAAAAGAATGATAAGAGAGAAAGATTCCTGACTTTGAGGATGCGAACACATCACTGCCTTTACCTTCCCCACAGGACAGAGCCGTTACATAGGGTGCATGTCTCTTTGCAGACCCTCAGTCTTCTCAAAATGCCTCAAATGCAGTGACTCCCTCTGGTTGTGGAGCCCAAGGACCAAGCACAAGAGATCTTCTGAAGCCATTTCCAGACAGACTGGTAGGTCTTTGGCTTCCTGGAGGAGTCACAGAGCTCAGTGCTTTGCTCTCAGATCTACTCTCCTTTTGCAGATTGGTCTTTAAATGATTTTATTTATTCATCGTAGATTTTATGGTGAAAGAAAAAGCAAAGCTGAGTTACACAGGTCTTGCTCTTGTCTGGGAGCTGGGGGGATGGGGAGAAAAAGGAGGAGGAAACAAAACCAGATTGAAGGATTTGTCAGACCACTGAGTTTAATGTCAGAAAGAGCAGGGAATATCTACTGCATGGCTTAGTATGGCCAAAGATGGAAAGGGATGCATTGAAGTGTGAGAATGCTTTGGGATTTTGCACAGCCAGAAACTGTAGGGGAGCAAGGATGTTAAATATAAGGGAAGGAAAAAAAAAGAGAGAGAGTTTGGGGAAGGAGATCAACACTGAATCATTTTTTTATTTCTGGAATGCATTTGCATCCACAATAGCTAGGGATTGGCTGCCAGGTGGTGGAAAAAAGTGGTGCAGACCTCTTGTGATTCCATCATATCGCTGTGTTTTGGAATCTATAAGAAGGATGCATTGCTTGCTTAAAATTTCGTCAGACAGTCATGTGAACATACCCCAAGGCAGAGCCTCTGGGGTTCGTACAAGGCAGCAGTCTCACCAAGATAAAACAGCCTCACTTATTCTAGGGTGGCCACTCCCCAGTAACAAGTGTCCTTGAGGACATCACTGCAATTGCAGTGAGGGTTGTATTCTCAGCAGCATTTAGGAAATAGCCTTAAGATGAACCCCTCACATTCCCATAAGAAACTCTTAGTGAATAGGAAGCGCTTTCCAATGGTAGATATTTCATACATTTCCCTTCTACCAGGAAAGAGCTGTCCTACAGAGATTCAGCTGGTGGAGGACCAGGCATGTGCTGGGATCCTGAATGAGCAGGTTCCCCTTACACCCAGGGTGTGTATGGAGTTGCAGGTGAGGAATGGACATTAAGGGTCATGAACAAGTCTACTTTTCCCCCAAATCCCAGGCTCCTCTAGGAAGTGCGGAGTTTGAGGAGTGGAAGTTTGACTTGAGGTCAGCGGAGCCGTGGAGAGGATGAGGGCTCCCAGAGCAGACAGTGGAGCACCATCAATTGTCCACGTACAAGGTTGGGAAGGAGCAGGCTGAAAGGGACTCCACATTGGGGATGATCCTGAGCTACAAACTCCACTTCTGCTTGTAGCTGCTGCTCCAACTTCATGTTCTTGCTGTGAGGGTGGGTCGTAAGTGGGCTTGTGGCAAGCCAGATGGATTTCATGGCTGGAACTTGCTCTCATAGACAAGCCCCTGTGTCTGCACGAGATGGTGCTTTCCTTCTGCTCTGCTGAGCGCCAGCAGCTTCCAGGCTGCCATGGCCATTGCTGAAGGGCTGGGGATTGTGGTATGTGGCAGAGGCCAGCATTGCTAAGGCATAAAGATGCAGGAAAATCTTCTGGTGAGCATATTCCACCTAGCTTTACGCACCATCCTTCTTCCTCTACTAGTGTCCTCTGAGCCCCATTCACTCTGGCTGTCATGGAAGGATCAAATGCCTGTTTTGAGGGAAGGGGCAAAACACTTCCTTAGGATTCCCCAAGAAGCAGTCTTATTTGACCTCTCTCCTGAAAGGACCCCCTGCAGCCAGGTTTAGCACAGCCTCACAGGGGACAAGCCTCTGGCTTTGAGACTCTGGCTCTTCTCAGTCCTTAGCTTCCCCTATGAACCATAGCATCCCTGGCTCCGGGAGCACCTTCTTTTTGATCATCTCACGTGAAGAGATGTGGTTTTCTTCTTTTAAAGAAGAGGGGGATCAGAGGGCCAATTGTCTCCAACAGCACAGCAGACTATGCTCCAAAACATTCAGTCTTTATTGTGTCGTTCCAGTTCCCTTTGTCCTGACCAGGACTCTACTTTGTCCTCCCTAGGATTGTTCCTTTTCTCCCAGTCCACTCTGGGATGTTTTATCCCTCCCCAGCTCTCTTAGGGTTGCCAACCCTCCAGGATTGCCTTGGAGTCTCCAGGAATTAGATATATATCTCCAGGAGACTGTTGAGAGTCACCCAAGAGATAAATGATTGGGCATTCATTAAAATAAATAGTAAACATTGAGTCCAATTTATACAGTAGTCCAGTGGGTTTTTTTAAATGTAATAGTAATGTGCATTTACCTTCCTGACGTGCAGCCGGTGCACTGTAATCTGTAACTGATCTATGCAAGCACACAGGCATGTTCACATTGTGTGTCGCAGGCACGCTGGCAGTCCAGAAACCTCCCAGAATAGATTCAAACAGTTGGCAACCCGACTCTTTGACCCTCACTCTTTTCTCACAGGCCCAGTCCATGTGTGTTAGGGGTAGCCTGGGGATAACACTCACCCAATACAATGAAACATAAAATCATGGTGAATTAATCAGGGAGCAATCTCTGGGCCTTGCTGACAGACCTAGATTGCCATCTGCCCCTGGTGTGGAAAGGGCATAAAGATATCCTGGTTATGACACTATTTACAGTAACAGATGCTTGCACTGAATCATTGTGCCTCCAGATGTTCCCAACAAGAACTACAGGCTAGAACTCAGCCCACTTAACCTTTTTCTCATGGGCTCCTATTCAAAAGCCAAAGGAACCAGTCAGATTCTGGGCAAGCCCATGCATAGGAAACAGCCACCCAGCAAAACCTATAAACCCAGGGAAGTGATCAGCTTGCTTTCCAGATAATGACATTCATTGCTCATGCTCATTGTTTTCACAGCCAGTCCCTCTGCTGCCTAAAAGCCAGCACCCTCTCCCAGGCAGGCACACAGGTACTAATTCTTTTCCACCAATTAAGGACATAAGTGAATTAGGAACCTGAATGTAATGCTGTTCTACTCTACTCAAGGCCCTAAAACATCATAATTCACAAGCTGGGTGTCCCATCCTCCCCCCCACAACTGCTTTTTGTGACACAACCTTGTGGATAAGATGACAGTATTACAAAAGTAGATGCAGTAAAGGATTTTCATAGTACGGCATAGAATCACAGTTTGGTGTGTAAGTCCTCTTAGGTACCCACTAGGTGGAATAGGGTCTGGACCAAA
>NW_005842477.1:15285-24585 GCF_000455745.1 Alligator sinensis | reverse complement strand
TCCTGCTGTGACCCAGACCCTTAGTCCAGGCTTTGTCATTTCACTTGTACATTTAGGAAGTCAGAATTACGAGCAGGAACCAAGACATCTGTCTCTTTGAGGCTGGAATTTGCATTAAAACTATGGGGAACACATACATCATGGAGCATACATACATCATCCAGCAGAATGAGGTTGCTTCAGGTTTAAAAACATGGCAGCTGGCAGGCTGTGAACACTAACTTCCTCTCATGCTCATAGGGGCAAGTCGAGCTTGAGAAGAGGTCAGCTGGGGACAGCGAGCCCTGGGAATAGGCCACCTCTCCTGGTTCCAGGGTGCTATGGAGTTGGAGCTCTGGGGAAGGGGCACTGCATAATGTTTTCTTGCACCTTTCTCAACCTTATCTCTTCGACTATCAATGGACAGAAGGGCAGTCAGGGGCTGAGACCAGAATTTGCTGTTGGTGATTGAGACTCACGTTTCTCTCCCCACAGACACAGCCCCAGGTCAGCATGAGATGGGGCAATGACACATCACTGAATGAATTCATCCTGGTTGGATTCTCCCTGCGCCCACAGCTACGCTATGTCTTATTTGCAACTTTTTTCCTCGTTTACATGTTCATATTGATTGCCAACATGCTCATCATGATGGCTATCTGGCTAGACAATGCCCTGCACACCCCCATGTACTTCTTTCTGTTCATCCTCTCCGTCTCTGAGACCTGCTACACCTTTGTCATCATCCCCAACATGCTGGCAACGCTGCTGTCCGGGGGGAAACCCATCTCCTTGGTGGGCTGTGCGCTGCAGATGTACTTCTTCATGTCCTTGGCAGAAACCAACTGTGGCCTGCTGGCAGTGATGGGCTATGATCGGTACATGGCCATCTGCCACCCCCTGCACTACACAGTGCTAATGAACCCACGTGTCTGTGCCCAGCTGGTATCCGTCTGCTTCTTCAGTAGCTTCCTGTTCTCAGTGGTAACAGTTTACCTGATATTCCAGCTGCCATACTGTGGTCCCAACAGGATTGACCACTTCTTCTGCGACAGTGCCCCAGTGCTCCAGCTGGCCTGCACTGATAGCAGCATCCCAGAAAGCATTGTGTTCCTTGCTGCCATCTGCTTCATTGTCACGGCCCTGCTACTGATCCTGATCTCCTACATCTTTATCATCAATGCCATCCTCAAGATCTCCTCAGCCCAGGGTCAGCGCAAGGCCTTCTCCACCTGTGCCGCCCACTTGACTGTGGTGGTTGTGCACTATGGCTGCGCTGCCATCATCTACCTGAGGCCCAAGTCTGCCCGCTCACTGGAGCAGGACAAGCTCATTACTGTGTCCTACACCGTTTTCACCCCACTGCTCAACCCTATGATGTACAGCCTGAGAAACAAGGAAATGAGATTGGCCCTTCAGAGAACAATGACCAGGATGTTCTGTCCCCAGGAAGCATAAAACCAATGTGACAATGATTTCTAAAATTCAGGACAGGTCTTGCTTCTATTGGAAGGTGTTAATGAGATCCTCTAGTGCACTGGTTCCCATCCTTTTTTGCACCAAGACTCATTTGTAAACATCAGTGCCCCTCACTCCTGACCTGCTGCCCCCTGCCACCAGGCCCCAGAACCCAGTGTGTGGGTTAGGGGTGTGTGGGGGGCCTGGGGAGCCCCAAGCAGCCCCTTACAGGTTTCCCACATTTTTCTCCTTTAAAGGAGAATCCATTTTTAAAGTTTGTTGATCCATCTGTCCACAACCCTTTCATATATTCTTGCAACCCAATTTTGGGTCATGACCCACAGGTTGAAAAATGCTGATCTAGTGTTTCTCTTTTGCAAATACTCACAGGCTTGGTGAAAGCTTCTGGCTGTGCTAAGTACCTTGCCTTTAGGGCAAATACAGGGAACAAACAAGCCCCTCAAGCAAGTAGATTTCTTCTACTATAAAAATTACTGCCCAAGGTCACAGGGTGCCTAGCATAGGCTGAGCAGGGCTAAGCTGTATGGCCTGAGAGATGTGCGGTGTGAGAGCTTCCTGAGAGTAGTTGCAAACATGAACATGGGGAGACTGTTTGGAAAACTCTAAGAGTTGCAGTGGTTGAGAAATTCATAGATGCATTTTCTGGGTGAAGGCAGAGCTCCTAGGATAAAGGGGCAAGCAACTGCCTGCTGTTGTGTGAACCTGTTGTTTCTGTGCACAAGACACCAAGCCTGTTTACAGCTTTTTTTTTTTTTTTAGTCAAAACTGAGCCAAGAAAATATGTGACTTAGACTGTCCATTTTTCTTAATGGAAAACCCAGAAATCTCCCAAATGCATCCAGGGCTGAGAGGCTGCTGTGTTGTCAGGATGGAGCAGAATCCAGTCATTGCCACAGCACTAAGTTATTTAAACTGGGAGAGATTCTTCCCGTGCAGTTGTAGAGCCCAACCCAGACACCATGTCCTCCTGAGACATCCCATGTGTGTAGCCCCACTGATAGAGTTGAGTATGTTGGCACATTAGCCTGGGGAACCTCAATGCTTAGTGGGGTCTTCCATGCAGAATTGGGACCCTTGCTCTGTACGTGATACATGGAGAGATATGAGTCTCTACAAAGGTGTTGCATGACAGCCCGTGTGCTGACAGGGGGCTGTTCAAGATAACAAGTCAAAGCCTCAGAGAGATGAAGACAGCATGAACCTAGCTTCTCAAAGATAACCAGATGTATTACCAAGGTCAGGGATCTCAGACATGAGCTTCTCCTGGCATCAGCACCTAACCAACTTAGGCATCTCACAACTAAACAGAGATAAGGGGTAGAGGTGTGGGAAGCTGAATGTTCCCGCCTGCACACCCAAACCCCAATACCCCAGGGTCTAGGAAATGCCCCTAGAAATACCAAACCTAAAAATCTACTCTGTTTTACCTGACTCATTCTCCCACATTGCAGATGTATGCTATAGTCCCTGGTTTTAACCACGTGTGCTTTCTCTCTCTGTCTCCATGGTAATTTAATTACCTACACCAAATGAAAATACCCTAACAGGAGAGACTAAGGTTGCTCAGCACTAAAGTGCCCTAGGTTGATTACCATCTCTTCACCAATAGAGGAGGTGGTCAGCATCTGATTTCAAGTCCCTATTCCAAATTAGACAGAAGGAGGAATTTGAAAGAAGATCTCCCATTGCCAGATGAGTTTTCCAAGTCAGCTCAATAGTATCCATGTTGGGTGCCTGTCCTACAAGCTCTTGTTCTGCCAATTGTTTTTAATGTGTGCATTGATAATGTCTTCTGGAAGGAGGGAGATAGGGGAGGATTGTCCACTTTGAGACACAGACACAGACATAGCCAAGGGCTGTAAGTATTTTGGCAGTACCAGGCCATAGGGGCCCACTAGCAGGAACATGTCTAGGTACTCAGGCCTGGACAGGGTGCAACAGTGGCAGAAAAGGTGTTGGGAGGAGCCCAGTGGCCCTCACATCTTGGTCTCACCTTTCAGCCGCATATATGGAGAGCTTGCAAAGGAAGCCAATTCAAAGTTCCCCTCTGTATCTCCAAGGAAACCAACTCTGAAGCACTGTGTTGGCTTTGTCTTCTGCTCGCAGTCATCAGGTTATCCAGGATAGTTCAGTTCTGAAAGACCTCATTTGCTCTTGTGGGCCCCCATCCATGGCACAGCAGGGAATTCCCTTGCCCAGAGGACCCTGTAGTTTCTTTCCTTCTGTAGAAAGATGGGTTCATGTTGAAGGTATTTCTGCACAATGGCCATAGGATGGTGGACATGAAACAGGCACAAAAGTTCCAGGGAGATGCTTTTGGCCATCTCGGTGGCACAATCAGCTAGTGCGATTACCAGTTAGTTGAAAGGCTTGTAGCTTGAGCCCATCTATGGATGGAGCTTTTCTGAGGGACCATCACCTCCACCAGGACATGACACGTCTCTGAGCTCCATTTCCTGTTTACCCACTAGCTGAGAACAAGCAGCCTCTAGACCAGTGGTCCTCGAATTGTTTAGATTTAGTGCTTCTTCCATAACTTTTCTGAATTTGGCATCCCCAGTTGAGAATGTCTGTTGGGCTGCGTCAGCTCACCTCAGTGCTTCTCAACTGGGTACCACTACCATGGACCCACAAAACAGCTCTCACGTGCTCCTTGTGCACAGCCAAAATGTGAAGGTCTGTGGCATATACAAGCACCCACCTTTTTCCCTAGGGTTTTCAGATAAACCTGAGCTCCCCTCCTGCTGCAGCCCTTCCTGGTTTATCCCCATGTGCAGCTCCAGGAAACTGAGGTGCCTTGGGCAGTTCAACCTGGCAGCAGTAGCACAACACCCTGATAGGTTTGCACAGCACCTAAGTTGAAAACCACTGCTCTCATGTCTTCTAGTGCTGAATTGCTAAGCTTAGCCCCAGGCTGCCAGAGGCTTCACACCACTTGCTCCTCCATACTCTTCTGCCCATTCACACATGCATTAAACAGTGGGGGAGAGAAATCTCACCACACTCCGCCTGCCTGGCAGTGCCTTGTCTTCTGCAGCTGCAGAAAAGGGGAGGGAGGTGGTCCTTATAGACCCTGAAATGTCAGGGAAGGAAAGGGATAGATGGAAGATGGAAAAGAAAGTATAGAAGACAGAAAATGTCCACTTCCTCTTCTCTTGTACTTCTCACAACCTTCTCTTCCAGCCAGCCTTCATCTTGTATAAGAATTGAACTACTAAAACCTTGAGAGAAGAAGGTCTCTTTTTGGTTGGTAGCAGGCAAGGGTACACATGTCGCCTAAGTCAGGGGAAGAGACTTTCTCCTGGAACCCTATAGATGCAGTTAGACCAAGTGACCCAGCATGACAATTCCTGCCGATGGAAAAGCACCTGACTCAAGGATTTGATGCCAGCCAGGGGACAGAACCCAGCCAATCTGGTTTTCCCATCTTCTTTTTGGCTTCAAGTCTAAATTGGTGCCTTGAAAATGATGGTGGGGAGAATGAGAAAAGTTGGGAAGTAGGAAATCCAGCTGGTGTAGTGCTCTCCTCTCCACTGCTGGAAAGAAGCCTTTGGGCATGGACAGAGGGAGCAGATTAAGCTGATCAGAAGGATGTCACTTATTTCCATTGAGATGGTTTCCTTCCCTTACCCTTCTTTGCAAATGAGGCAAAGAAACTCCTGCCTTTGGAGAAGTCAATGTCCTCTCCCTGCACAGTGGTCAGGGTCTAGCCAGACTGCTCTGGTAAAGGCCATATTGGCTTCCTTCTTTGCTAGAGTAATTTTTGTAAACCTCACTTGCCTTTCCTGGAACCCTGCCTGCAACGGGGTGGGGAATTCCTTTGTCCAGGATGCGCCATGGTTCTTTCTTTTAGGGGAAAGATTGGTTTTTGTCAAGGGCACTTCTACTCTTTCACCAGAGGCTGGTGGATGTGAAGCCAACAAAGGAAATCCTAGGACTTCTATCTGTCTCTGTGCTGCAGCTGGCTAGTGTTTTTCATTGTTAACCAAAGGCTGGTGCTTTGCTCTTAGGCAAGAGCTGTTATTCAAGAAAGCCCACCTCCTCCTTTGGTGAAGAGACAGTAATAATGCACACGCCTGTTTGAGCTAAATTTCCTGCTTTGTCTCCAGTGAAGCATAAACTGCCTCTAGACCATCAGTTTTCAACCAGTTTAGATTTAGGACACCCTCCATCACTTTTCTGGATTTGGGGGTATTCTGGATGAGAACTGCTGTTGTGCTGCCTCAGGGCTCTTCAACTGGGCACTGCCCCTGGGGACAAGTTGTGGAATCAGAAAAAATATATGCCTTAAACTTTGATTACTTTAGTTATAAGGTGACATAACCGCTTTGTGGAGAATTGCTGGCTCTGTATAGTAGAACAGATAAGAGAAAGTGTTTGTTCTTTGTAACTCCTCTGCAACTGCTTCGCTCACCGCGGCCTTAAAGATAGCAAAAAAGTATGTACAAATCTGATTTGCAGGTGCAAGAAGGAGGTTTGTGAACTAACCTCGCCTCCCCCATTAGTTCCCATCCTGATTACAGCAAAGAAATAATGAAGTAATATTATAGCCGCTTTTCATGCTAATTTCACTATATGATCACCTGAGTTGTAAGCAACTGTTAAAAAGTATATAAGCCTCCTGATTTTGCTCTTGGGGGGGGACCCCTTCCAAGTGCTTGGGAAATCCATGTCACTTTGGAATCCCCCCTACAGCTGTAGTTTCTTTTGAATAAAAGCTTCTGCTGACCTGACCCAAAAGTATGCTGCGTGTGTTTCCACGACAATTCCTGGTGCCGTGACTCGGATCCAGAACACAGGCTGAGAAAGGAGGACCGCAGACTGCCCCCCCCGAACCCCGAGGCGCCAAACTTGAGAGGTAAGAGACCTAATTCAAAATCTCTATTGGGGTTTCGGAGGAGGACTGCCTGTAGGCTCCCAACTTGGCCGTGGTAACTGGATCTGAACCTTGTTAAAACAGGTCAGTCTGAACCTTACTGCCGGCTAAAATTTTCTGTCTGGTAAAGGATCCCATTTTGTGTCTGGTAACGTACGTTTTATTTAGGGAGAAACTGTATGAAGCACCTTCATCCTACAGCACATCGGGCTTGTCGTTAATTAACTAAGGCGGTGTGGGGGAGGAGGTCTGGCTGACTGAATGAATGTGCATGTGTGTGTATTTAGAAATATGAGCCACTGACCAGGTCTGAGACTACGGTTGGGTTCAGCCGCCCCAATTCTGCCTGACAGGGCAGTTTTGAAAGCAAGGGGGCCCAACTGGAACCTCGTGACCCAGTGGACAGGGCTTCCCAGTGATTGAATAAATGTGTGTGTGTGCATTTAGAAAAATGAGCCACTGACCAGGTCTGGGACTAAGGCTGGGTCTAGCCGCCCCGATTCTGCCTAAAAAAGGTAGCGTCGAAAGCAAGGGGGCCCAGCTGAAACCTCGTGACCCAGTGGACAGGGCGTCTGAGTGATTTTGTCTTTTCCAAACCCCTTGTCCCAGTAGCTTCTGCCGAGAGCAGGAGTGAAAGGATTCCTCTTGTGTTTCCCATTCCCATTTCCATTTTATGAGCCGGTGTCGGGTCAGAAGCCTTTTGTCTGGGCAGTGAAAAACTGCGGGGCAAGGCACTGAGCGGCCCGGACATCCTAAATAAGCCTCTCCTACGTCTCCCTGTGTGACTGAAAATGGGAACGAGTCAGTCTAAACAAGTTCCCGTCCCCCCTAAGGGGACTCCGGCGTACTTTATGTACACACACTATTCTCCCGAGGCTTGCAAGTACCTGGATAAGTGGAACTGGTATACTAGGGATGATCCTGTGAAGCATTTTCCACAAGAAGGAACATTTGATCAGGATAAAATAGTGCACTTAAGAGGGGCTTTAGAGTCCCGTGGATCCAAAACACCACAAAACCAGTGGGACGCGTTCTTTTATTGGTATGATGAAATGTCCAAAAGGCGGACAGAATCTCAAACTAGGAGCCTAAAAGACTCTCAAGAAAAATTAAAACAGCAGTTACAAGCTGTTCGGGAGAAATTGGCTGCTCCCCCAAATTACACGCCGGCCACCGCTCCGATGTATCCAGCATTGCCCGGGGCGCCCCCACCACCGGAGCCAGCAGAGGATATCCTTGACCTTTGTTCGAACCCTGCTCTCCTGGGACTCCCACATCAGCAACAACCGGTTCAACATCAGGCTGCAGCCCAGGCTATTAACTCATTAGCTGAAGCTCCTTCAGTAAATCCATCCACGGAGCTTAATAGTCTGGACTCATCCACCATATCTGCCACTCAATCATCACCAGTGTGGCAATTTACTCCTGGGTCACAACCCACCACAGGTGTATTTAGAAGAATGGGAATAGGCATGGAAAGATCTCCCATCAATCTTAGATCCCGAGCTGCACAAGTTTACCCCCTAAGACAAATGCCAGGCATTGGCACCGATGGACAAAATATAGTAACCGTGCATGCACCCTGGACTCCAGGTGATCTCTACAATTTAACTCAAAAATTCCCCAAAATCAGGGAAGACCCAGAAAAATTTCAGGAAGAATTGCAGACTGTTATAAATTGTTATAATCCAACATGGGCTGACATTAATCAGCTCATGCGATCGATTTTGCCCAAGGAAACTATGCTACGTCTGTATGCTGCCTGTACTTGGCCAGATCAAAACCCAGGGATTGGCCAAGACTTTATTGACAAGAGAAATGCTTTGGTTCAGGCAGTTCTCACAATTTGCCCAAAAAAGGCAGACTGGACCAAAATAAATACCTGTAAACAAAACAAAAATGAACACCCCAGTGACTATTTGGAACGCCTCAAACAGGCATTTGAACGATACTCAGGAATGGATAACCCAGTCGGAAATGCTAAACAAGCAATAGTGGCAGCATTCATCCAGGGACTTAACCCTAAAATTGCTGAGAAAATTCAAACAGTAATTATTGGCTGGGAAACTAAAGATTTGACTGAAGTCCTTGCTGCGGCTAACCATTTTCATAACAAATTGGAACGGTCTAAAGACAATGCCGAGTTTAAGTTAATGGCCTTACAGATTTCTCAGTTGCAGGGTCCAGGTAGAGGAAGGGGACGAGGACGGGGAAGGGGAGGCCCGGGTAGATTCAGGGGAAGAGATAGATCCTTGAGCCCACAAAACCCAGGCTATGGGAACCAATGTCATTATTGCAAGCAAGAAGGACATTGGAAATCAGAATGCCCCAAGCGCCCCGGCCAAGGACCCAGACCCCAGTCCCTGCCCCCACCTCCACTTCCTGTCAATTTTCCCAGTGTTGAATAGGACAGCCTGAGGGACAGTGACATCATCGCTCCTTTGCTTGCTACTGACCAATCTGGTCCGTTTGTTGAATGCCTTATTTCTGGTAAACCTGTCTCCTGTCTTGTCGACACCGGAGCATCCCGCTCCACGCTAAAGGCTGCTGAGTTTCCTTTTCTACCTTATTCTCCTGAAACTATAAATGCTGTCGGTATAGGCGGACAACCTATCCCACATCCCGTCTCTGAACCTGTCTCCATCTCTATTGGCCCTTTGTCTGAAAATCATGCCTTTCTTCTTAGCCCCTGTGCACCTGTCAACCTTCTTGGTAAGGATTTGTTGTGTAAACTGGGATGCGTGATTTATTGTAGCCCAGATGGTGTTTACCTTGAGGTACCAGAACATAGGGAAACTGAGCTTGTGGCTTTGCTAACCCAGGAGTACTCTGAACCTGACACTTCCTACTTGCAAGAGGAACTGTTGGCACGAGTACCTCCACAGCTGTGGTCCACCCATGCAAATGAAGTGGGGCACATGCTGAGTGCTGAACCAGTGCGTATCATCTTGAACCCTGCCAAGCCA
>NW_005842477.1:0-12301 GCF_000455745.1 Alligator sinensis | reverse complement strand
TTTCTGGTGCTGGTTATGTTTGTTGTTAAAATTCTTTGTCCCTCCTGTATCTAAAAATGGCACTGATATCCTTATATATCACACTTGGGTATCTCAGTATCACCCAAGGGGGGTGGGAGAAAAATTTGTACTTGCAGATCTCCCGTACGGTGGCTCAAGCTGGAAATAAAAGTGACTGCTGGATATGCTCTCACAGCCCAGCGCACCTACAACAAGGAATCCCAATGATCGGAGTACCAATATCCCTCCGGCAATGGGGAACAATAAACGGCGGCTTCGTTAGACACTACTCGTTAGCTGCCCATCGGTCCGCTCCTAAAGAATGGAGGGCCGCCCCTGCTAACTGGATAATCTCCCCAAGAGTAGAGGCGCCTTTCTGTTACAGATCCAACAACACCGGAGCTTATAATAAAGCCACACCTGTAGGACACTACCCTCATTGCCTAACTACTCTAGATTATAGCCCCAATAGCACCAGTGGAATCCTGTTGGGTAATGTACCCTCTCTCAATTGTACAGGATTCATGGTCTACAACTTTTCTAAGGAACCTCATGTTGCTCTCATTGCAAACAGATCGGAATTTTACATTGACTCCAATTTTACTTCTTGTAATATATCTCGGTCCAGCAGGATAACAGCTGAACGTGGTCCGTCCTATACGATGCATATTAATCGAAAGTGCCGGATATGGCACAACACCTGTCGAGATTTGAGTACCCTTTCTGCCCCAGGCCTTTACTGGCTCTGCGGAAACAGGGCTCATAAAATCTTGCCCTGGAATTGGGTGGGGGCATGCACTCTTGGACGTGTTATCCCTGGTTTTGAAATGCATAGTACAATATATCTGGAACAAGTAAAAAATTTCAACCATCACATGAAAAGGGCGGTTAACCCCTTAGCTACCAGAAACACAGGGTTCCATCAATTTGTGAGAACCTTCATACCGTGGCTTGGAGTAAGAGAATTGGAACTAGCCATAATTAACATTTCAGCCACAATGGAAGCTATGGGAAATGCCACTGCGGATGCAATTCAGGCTCTGCAAGAAGAGATCTCCCAGATCTCACAAGTAACTATACAACACCGCGTAGCCCTAGATTACCTATTGGTATCCCAGGGAGGAGTATGTGCCTTAGTAAACTCCACCTGTTGTGTCTATGTCAATCAGGACATGCGAATTGAAACTGACATTCGTAAAATCCGAAGTCAGTTAAGGGTCTTACATCAAGTGGCCTCAGAAAATACTGACTGGGGTCTAAAAGAAATGTGGTCTTGGCTAACCTCCTGGCTCCCAGATTCCGGGGCCCTTGGCAAGAAAATCCTGTATGGAATATTGTTTGTCTTGATAGTTCTGATAATGTTTTATGTCTTAGTGCAACTGATCCTCTGCTGCGTGAAAGCCAGCAGGAGAAGCTTTAGCAAGGCAAGAAAACCCACAGCAGAGTCTAGAATAATGGTGTTACAAAAGTGTGAGCAGATTAAAAGAAAACGTGAAAGGCTGCATGATGAAATAGAGGGGCTCATGAGAATAAAAATTTAAGGGTAAAGTGAGACTAAATAGTCTCAAAGGGGGGGGAACTGTGGAATCAGAAAAAATATATGCCTTAAACTTTGATTATTTTAGTTATAAGATGACATAACCGCTTTGTGGAGAATTGCTGGCTCTGTATAGTAGAACAGATAAGAGAAAGTGTTTGTTCTTTGTAACTCCTCTGCAACTGCTTCGCTCACCGCGGCCTTGAAGATAGCAAAAAGTATGTACAACTCTGATTTGCAGGTGCAAGAAGGAGGTTTGTGAACTAACCTCGCCTCCCCCATTAGTTCCCATCCTGATTACAGCAAAGAAATAATGAAGTAATGTTATAGCCGCTTTTCATGCTAATTTCACTATATGATCACGTGAGTTGTAAGCAACTGTTAAAAAGTATATAAGCCTCCTGATTTTGCTCTTGGGGGGGGACCCCTTCCAAGTGCTTGGGAAATCCATGTCACTTTGGAATCCCCCCTACAGCTGTAGTTTCTTTTAAATAAAAGCTTCTGCTGACCTGACCCAAAAGTATGCTGCGTGTGTTTCCACGACAAAGTGAAACTGCCCCATGCACCTCTGGTACAGCCAGACTGGGAAAAGTACAGCATGTGTGTGGCTCTTGTATTAGGGTTGTCTGATAAGCCTAAAGCAGATAGGTGTGCATGTTGGTGATGCAGCCTTTTGTAGTCTTCCCCCACCTACACCTCTACAAATCAGAGGTACACAAGCAGTTCCATTTGGTGGTGGAGGTAGCGTGGCAGCCTGGAGATCGATGGCTTTGGTGCCAACGCCCCTGCCACAACCAGATGAAGTATAAAATGGCAGAGGCTCTGTGTCATGGCAAGAATAACCAGGCCTGCATTATTTGGGCATTCAACCCAGGTCTCCTACATGGAAGAATATAATTCTATCATTTAACCACCAATGCTTGTCCCCAGGTGGGAGGGGGAGGGCAGGCTTGAGATTGGCTTCCATCTAATAGGGCTCCTTAGCCTTGTGTTTTCTTGAATGCCTAGCTCTATGGACATGCTCAGCACTTTCCAGGCAGGAATGGTGCCATTAGCTTGGTTACAGGCTGCAAGGAGCCCTTAAGGGAAGTACAGCCTCCTCTCCCCAGGACCTACTGGCACCTGAGGGGCCTTGCAGTGTCTCACAAGTCTCTGGATGGGGAAAAATCTCAAGATTAACAGGGGTTTGTGGAGAATCTAGGAAATTTTATGACCTGCAAGCAAATTTTCTCCAGAATAAGGAGAGGCTGCTTCTTTCAGCCAAGTATTCCTGTCTAGAGGTTGGAATCCCACCCTTGGAGCTGGGCCAGGTAAGCAGCTGGAGGAGGGAAAGGGTGTATTCAGGCTGTCTTGTGTTGGGTCAAAAGGCACAGGGGGTATGTTCAGCCAAGGAAAATAGCTATTTTAAACATAATGGGGACAGTAGCTGGTGGGGCCTGTTTGCCTGTGGGAGCTGCAAGAGCAGCCCCAAACCCTGTAACTGAGAGTAGTGGCAACCAGAAGACTTAAGTAACTACAAGACTGTACAGGGGGAGCTAGCAAAGATGCTGGCTGAAGAGCTTTGACCCTGGTGGGCCTGCAGATTGGCTAATGGAAAATTCCTGGACCCAGACCTGAGAAGCAGAGATCAGGTGACTGGAAGGAGGTAGAGCCCAGGGCAATATAAACCCATCTTATGGAAAGGAGTCTCAGATTAGCCCACACTTGGCTCAGGGAAGGAGTCCAGTAAGAGTACAAAAAGAGACCAGTACAGGGTTGCCAACCCTCCTGGATTGGCTGGGACTCTACGGGAATCGGCATCAATCTCTCAGTGACTACTGAAAGCAATCCAGGAGATTCATATTGTGAATGGGTTGAACAGTACAATTAATTACATTATGTCATGTTGGGAAAAAAAAATCTGCTGAAATAGCTTCAGTCAGAGTTGGCAACTCTAGATCAGTAGGAAGCTAAGGCTGTGATTACACATTACCTTTAGGTCATATTAAAATCACTTAAATCTTAAGTGAACTTTCCAGGCAGAAGTGGTGCCATTTTCCTGGTTACAGACTGCAAGGAGCCCATAAGGGAAGTACAGCCTCCTCTCCCCAGGACCTAATCCCTCTATTCATGCACTTAAGTCTGTGCATTAAAGCAGGAAAACTTGTGCTAAGAGCCTTCTTAGTGTCTCAAAGTTATGGGCAAAGAGTATCTCTGGGTTGTGCTACCCAGCTCCTGTTACAGTAATGGCAGTCTGTTCCATCAAGATAAAATGAGCAAATTGCAGTCTTACAGCATCCCAGAATGCTCCATTTCCAGTCCCCAACCCTGCTCTGTGGACAGACTTTAAACCCCCCTGAACTCTACTGCCCAAGGGGTCATACTGGACCCAAGTCAACAACCCCACCCATGCTCAGAGGGTGTGACTACAGCCCACATGGCACCACCCTGAGCACCCATTGTTATCCTCATGGTTTACCACTGTAGCTTGAGTGCTCCCATATGAACAGCAATCACCTTTCTTTGTGAACCAAACTGAGCCAGAGAATGTCCCCCTTGGATCTGTGGTAGGCCAGTAGGGGGCGCTCCTGCACTGAGCCGCCCACCTCACTTTGTCCAACCATCTACCAAGCTCTGACTGCCTCCCTGGGGGTGCCTCGCATCTGGCTGACCCCTTTCTTGGAGCACTCTCAGAAGCCTGGGGGTAACACTGCCACCACTCATAAGTCTTGGTCTGTTAGTGGCTCTGTGCCTTGTGAGGTACACAGGCTTTATCAACTTGAACGGTACTTGACCCACTGCAAGAACATGGGGTGCTTCCCTTAGTCTGAAGCGCAAATTGTGGTTTCCTTTAGTCAGTTGAACCAAGCAGACTATAATAGGGGGGCAGGCTCGAGGCCAGATCTCATGCCAGCCCACCCACCTATTTCTATGGGCAACCGCCCACCTCCTCTTCTGCCATGCCTTTATGATATATAATTATTATATTAATTATGCGGGAGGCTGCCCATTTCTTGCCCCGATGCCAGGGGGTGCTATCGGTGGCTCCGTTTCTCCCCTGCACTGCAGCCCAAGCCTTGCAGATGGCATTCACAGTTCTTAATGTCACTGGCCCCACACTGGGCCCCAGAATCCTCCAGTCCAGACCCCAACCAGATCCCTCTAATCAGGCAGTCTACTCTGCCCTCATTTTGGGCTGCCTAGCTCCCTGAACTCTTCCCCCTCTCAGGCATGGCCCTCCCAGGACCTTTGGCCACACAGGCCCTGGCTTCACCTCCAAGGTCAGTTGGAACCCCAGGCCCTTGGGACCCTTCCGGTCCTGGCCCCAGCATTGACCACTCAAGGGTGTTTCAAGTCTGAGCCTCTAGCTCACTCTCTAACCTGGGTCTGCCTTTTTGGCCCTACTATGTGGTAACCCATCCAGTTGTGGGAGCTGGGATTATTAAGGTGCCCCGGCCTAAAAGAACTGGCTGAACTCATAGCAGGGTTTTTGGTGAAGATATTCAAAAAGTTGTGGAACTTGGGAGTGGTCCCAGATGACTGGAAGAGGGCCTACATAGTACCAATCTTTAAGAAAGGGAGGAAGGACGACTCTGCAAACTATACTGACAGGGTATTAAGAAACAACCAGCATGGCTTTGTCAAGGGTACAACATGCCTAACAAACCTGGTGTCCTTTTATGACTGGGTAACTAACCAGCTGGATAAGGGACATGAGGTAGACTTCATTTACTGAGACTTCAGTGGACATACCAGAGGATAGGCTAAGGATCCAGGATGTCTTTTACAGACTGGTTCTATGGGCTGATCAGAATCAGATGTTCAACAGGGAAAAGTGTCGGGTCCTTCATCTGTGTAGGAAGAACCCTCACCATAACTATAGGATACACGGTGGTCCACTGGCTGGCATTGCATCTGAACGGGACCTGTGTGGTCACAATCGACAAAAAGATCTACATGACCCAACAGTGTGATGAAGTCGCCAGCAGGACAAATAGAACTCCGGTATGCATCAGCCGATGTGTTACCAATAGATCCGGGGAGGTGCTTCTTCCTCTCTCCTCAGTGCTGGTGAGGCTGCAGCTGGAATGCTGTGCCCATTTCTGGGCACCACACTTCAAGAAGGATGCAGATAAGCTTGAAAGGGTGCAGAGAAGGGACACCTGCATGATCAGGGGCAGGGAGGATAGGAGAGACTCTGGGAACTGGGCCTGTTTAGTCTGAGTAAAAGGAGACTGAGAGGTGACTTGATAGCCACCTACAGGTATGTCAAAGGAAAGCACCAAGATCTGGGGGAGCACCCCTTCTGGATGGCACCCCTTGGGAGGATGAGGACCAATGGACATAAATTAACAGAGGGAAGATTTAGACTGGAGATAAGGAAGAACATCTTCTCCAGAAGAGTAACTAGAACCTGGAACACACTCCCAGCAGAGGTGGTGCAGTCACCATCATTGGAGATGTTCAAAGAGGAGGTTGCACAAACACTTTGTTGAGCTAATTTGAGCTCATTAACCTCCTGCCTATGGCAGGGGACCAGACTTGATGATCTTCTGGTCCATTGATTCTATGATTCCTAGATTGTCTCGACCTCAGTTCTCCAGATGTGGGAGTGCTTCTGCCAATTGCAGCTCTGGGTTGTTACACCTGAACTGCAGATATATTGGAGGTGGCTGGGGCAGCAACAATAAGTGAGACCTCAGGCCTCTCCAGTCATACAGGATACATTGATTTATTGACAGATTAAACACCATTGATTACTATCCACTGAGCCAGGTTTATGTCCACCTTACAGTCCATTCATCCAACCAACTCATACTTCCTTAACTTGCTTGCAAGAATGTTGTGGGAGAGGATATCAAAAACCTTGATGAAGTCAAGGTATATCACATTCATTGCTTTCCCTGCATCCACAGAGCCAGTCATCTCATCATAGAAGGCAATCAGGTTGGTCAGGCATGACTTGCCCTTGATAAATCAATGCCCACTATTCCCAATCACTACCTTCTCCTCCAAGTGCTTAGAAATGGATCCTTTGGGGACCTGCTCCATGATTTTTCTGGGGACTAAGTCTCAGTCACTGAGGTGAGGCTGGCCAGTCTAATTCCCTGGATCCCCCTTCTTCTCTTTCTTAAAGATGGGCACTAATTGGCCAGGACCTACTCTGATCTCCATGAATTTTCAAAGATAATGGCCAGAAGCTCTGCAATCACATCAGTCAACTCCCTCAGCACCTCAAACGTGTTGCATCCAGCCCCATGGACTTGTACACATCCAGTTTTTCTAAACAGACCCTAACCTGTTCTTTCACCACTGCGGGCTGCTCACCTCCTCCCCAAATTGTGCTGCCTGGTGCAGTAGTCTGGGAGCTGACCTTGCCTGTGAAGACCAAAGTAAACAAGGCCTTCAGCCTTTGACTGTGACGCCTCATAGCAGCCACTCCACCCTGTCTTCCTATCCGCCATGCCTTTATGTCTGATATAAATATGGGAGGCTGCCTTTAGAGACCAGAGTAATACTGGATGTCTTACTCTGCCCTACTCATTACTGGGTGGCCATACTGTGGCCCCAATCCCTTCCTGAGCAAGGTATTACTCATTCTTCCATTTTCTTAGTTGTGGACCCACTAGCCCTGTTTCAGTCTCCTTTTTGGTTCTGGGCCCAACAGCCCGGTCTCTGTGTCTTGGGCCCTGGACCCTCTAGCTAGTCCTCCATGCTCAATGAGCATGCCCAATGAGCACTCATGACCTACTAGCGCCAGTTGTGCCCTATTGGCCTTACTAGTGACTTCCAGCCTTCACCATAGCCAATCCCATGCCTCTCAGGTCTTTCTCTACCAGGTTCTCTCATCCTGCCTGAGCTTCAGCCCACTGAGCCCCTAGCCTTTGCAAGGCTGTCCCCCAACTAAACTTACCTTGGGCTCTTAGCTTTGCCTGAGCATCAGCCTGCCGGGCACTTATTTGCCCTCTTGTCTTCAGATCACTCTATTTACTGGGTCTTAATAGGTCTCTCCTGGCCCCTGGTCTTAATAGGTCTCTCCTTATTCACTGGGCACCTGGTTTAGCTTCAGCCCACATAGCCCACCAGGTCCTGGACCCTTGCAGGGCTCTGCTTTGGCTTTTGCCCCTTTTAGTGTAGAGTGCCTTCCAGGCACCCCGCCTGTGGCCTCCCAAAACCACCCCTTTCATCCACTTCCAAGCCACCAGTAAAAACAACTGGAGAGAAACAACTATAACTATGAAAACCACTTAATGCTTTGAGGCACCCAGCAGAACTCCTTCCTCTTACATAATCAGGGCCAGAGTGACTCTTGTAGCCCTGGGCTAGGCTTATGTATGGCCCTAGCTACTCCCTCTTCAAGTCACCTGATTTTACTCTTTCCACGAACCAGGCCCATGGGTTTGCCATTGCCTCATCTGTAGGCTTGCTGCTCTGAAGCCATGTAGTTTTGATGGCTTCTTCTCTAACAAGCCTCAGGGATTTCCCCTTACTTGTTAGTAGGCCTGCTGCTCTCGCAGCCTGCACCATGCACACAGTCCCAGTAGTCAGCTGACTATTCGGGAAGCTGCCTCATCCTACCAGCTGGTCCCAGTCAGCTGTTTCTCTCTCTCTTAGAGTAGCAGGGGATAGGGGCTCCCTGTTACATGCCACCCCCCGCCCCCCAGAATACAGTGATCGACACGGTCTTGCACCGTACCAATAAGTGACCCCTCATACGCACACACTGATCCACACCCCTGGCAATACACCAACAAAGGGTATGGGGCATTGGTTGGCACAAGGGTGGGAAATGGGGTCTTTCTGCTCTTGGGGCACTAGTTCTAATTTGATCCTGGGCACAGGCTCATTCAGAGCAAGAAAATGAGCTAGAGGGCTGTTCCTTCTAGGGGTGCCAGCTCTAATCTGCCACAGGGTGTAGGGTGGCTGTCTCTGGATGGGGAAGGAATGGAGCGAAGGGCCTTCCACCTCCTGGGTCTCATGGCTAGAAAATGATATTTAAGGATTTGCTTTTAGGAATTGTCTTATAGGTAGAGTAGATGCTGCATTAGAAGAATGGTTCAGGGGAATGGCAACAATTAATTAGTTTCTACAAGTCTGTTTGTGACAAACTTTCATGCTCTCAGCCTTTTAGCAGACACTGTGTCTGAAGCTAGCAGGCACACATCCCAGGAAATAGAAAACATGCAAACATGATTACAGAACGAGATGAGGTAGCAGCAGGTCACAGTGACCAGCTGCAAAACCCCTGGGATTTCCGCTTTTGGTGGATGGACCAAATTAGGAGGCCAGGGCTGCCCAAATTAAGACACCAGTGAAAGACCAAATTAGGGTGATGGCATGTGATATGTTTGAGAAACAAAGGGATATGCTGACAGGACAGAACATACACAATATGATGAGCACAGGGATACCAATAAATGGTACCTAGAAATGGTGAGACGCCAGAAGGAAAAGAATACACAATTAGGGTTTTTGGAGAAGGATAGGGGATCCTGAGGCCACCATGGCCAGAGGGTATGCTGCCAGCCTGTCTCTCCCACCCCACTGTGGGCAGCGGGGGCAGGGGAAGAGAATCCACCCTTGACCTCCAAGACTGCTGACCTTCATTACCTTTGTTTCAAGGGACTTTGCATCATCACAGACCCTCACAAGAGGTGAGAGACTCCTTACCAGCAAAGAGGAATTTTCCATCTATTGACTCCTCTGTGAAATCCTCTGAAATATGACCTTTCATTTCTACCCAGGAGAACTTTTACAATCTTTTCCCCAATGCCTGATGAAGGGTGTTTGTGCCTGAAAGCTTGCAATTAAAGATTTTTTTTTGCAAAAATCTTGTTGGTCTAATAAAAGATATCATCTCTACTACTAGCCCTGATTGACGTTCAGGCAAAGAACCACAGGGTGGTGCTCGTGTACTGGCCAGACTTACCATCCCTCTTTGAGAACCCTGGAATTGCTAGATAAGTATGGGGGGGGGGGGGTTATTTTGGTTTCTTGCTTGTATTAATCTTATCTTCTATTACTGTTGTTATACTGTGAGACACGGGAAAATAGGATAGAACTGTCTGAAAGGAAGCAATCAAATGCTGACGAAGTCAAAATCTTAATTGTCTAATCTCTAGTCACCCCATTTTTTTCTGGTTGTCCATTCACTATTGGCACCTGCACACATGCAGATGGTACACAGGACATTCCCGCTTTCATAGTACTGGAAAATATCTCCAAGACTTACAGGCTACTGACTGGATGCACATGGTATGTTGGTTTCGAACATCTCCTTCAACCACTTTTCTTTGAATCTCGAGCAGTTATTATTTTTAGCTGGTCCACTGCATTCACCCTCTTCACACTTACGCTTTGACATTGTAAAATAAATAAAAAGATGATCCTTGCTGCAGGAAGATATTGGCCTTCCTAGAATGATAGAAAAAGCAGCTAACAGCTAATTTACCCAAAACACCTTGTCTGCCTGTGCCCTTCGACTGACACAGCTGCAGCCAGAGCCCCCAAACTCAAGATTACACAGTTTAGGATTCTTCTAACAAAAACACCACCATTTGCAACTTCTTTTTCAGTTTAATACTTTTAAATGCAAATGCATAAACTAGTGACAATAAAGACAAACCACTAAATGGCTAAAATGCAGGCTAAAATGTGATGAGCAAAACCTATGTTATTTCATTAACAAAGTATCTGATACCCAATGAATGGTTTTAGTAGTAATAAGGAAATTCATGTAGCTCTGTATCAATTAGCTCTAGCAAATGTCCTTGGGGCTGGAACAGCTTCCCAGCCCCAGCCTCCGCCTTGCCTCCAGGAGCGAGGAGGCACATGGCATCATGGCTGGTGAGTGGAGCAGTTTCCCAGCCCCAGGCCCAGGCCCTACCTCACCTCCAGGAGTGATGAGGCATGTGGTGTCGGGGCTGGGGAGCAGAGCAGTTTCCCGGCGCCAGCTCCAAGCCCCAAGACTAGGACCCGTCCCTGCCTCATCTCCCGGAGCACATGGCCTTGGGGAGGAGCCGCTGCTTGAGCTTACCTCCCGTAAGTGTCCCGTGCTGGCCCTGGTGCCTCCGCCATGCTCTGCACCCAGCTCGTTGCCCAGCTCCTCTCTGGGTGGGTGCACGGCATTAATAAGTTAGTGTGCGGCATGGTTTTAAAGCGTGCATGGCTGCGCATGCACGCAGTGGAGGGAACCTTGTGTGCAGGGCCCGTCACAGGGGAGCCTGCTCTGTGCTCGGGCTCTGAGGAGCTGCTGCAGGGCAAGGCCTGATCCAGCAAAGACCCCCGTGGTGTGCGGTGTTCAGGGTCCATGGCTTCCCCAGAGAATTACTGACAGAGAGAATTCATGTTTTATTCTTTTTTCTTTTCTTTTCAACCCAAAGGTTGACCCTTCCCAAACTAAATGTAGAAACAAAGCAAGAGCTGGAGGCTGTGAAAGGAGTGAAGCCTGGTCTGATCATAGAGCAATTGGAAAAGGACCATTTCCTCAAAGATAAAGATTGGTAGGAAATCATCCTGCACAGGCTGCCCTGCCAGTAGCTGGGGAGCTGGGAGCGCCTGCCACTCAAGCTGGGCACCGTCATTGCCAGGCACGCCAGCAGCAATGCACAGCCTGTGTGGTAGGATTTGGGTGAAGATGGTCAGGACCAATCTCCTGTGGGTGGGAGAGACTCATGAGAAGGAGCTGGGTTTGTGCCATGACAAAACCAAGTCCCCCACAATCTGACCTTGTGGGGGACTTGGTTTAGGGGTGGGAGAGCAGCAGGGCTGAAGGGCTCAGGCCCTGGGGACAGGGAGCTGTGGGCTCCTGAGGGGTCTGGGTACCAGTTCCTTTCTGCTTCTGTGGGTGGAGAGAGGTCCCCAAAGCTGCTCTTTGGAGCCTGTGGGGATTTCCCAGTCTGTTATGTAGCTGTCCCTGGAACTGGCGTATCCCCAACGTGTTTGCAGTGTCACGTGTTTCCACAGCTGCAGAGCTGGGGTTTTCTGTCACTGTCCCCAGCATTGCATTTCCCTGCTGTATGTCTGTGTCCATTTTATTGGAGTCCAATAAAGATCCTGCATCCAGAAACTGCCTTGCACTTTGGGGGTCTCATCCTTGCTGCAGTCTGTGCTGCTTTCTAAGATTTTCCCCATTCCCAAGACAAAAGGGAGTCTTCAGTGATGTTCCCAAGGAAATTTTCCATGGTCCTAGTTTCTGATCCATTGTGGTCGTGTGTGTGCAGACAAAGTGACAGTTCAGACAGCCAGAAGATGACCGAGTCCTTCCTTCTCTGGATCCTCAGGGCCTTTTCAGACAGACAGTGTTGGGGGCAAGAAGGGGCCATGAGTATGCAGCATGGGGGAGCAGGGCGGTGAGTGGGAGGGAAGCCAAGGGAAATGAAGGGCCAGGCCAGCCCTCAGCACGATGGTCAGGGTGTGAGGCTCTGCGTGAAGAGTTGGGAGCCCTGGGCCCAGCACTGCTCTGGCACAAACTTCCTCTGTGACCCTCTGGCTAATTGCCCAGGCTCTATGTCCTGCAGTTCCCATCTAGAGAATGAAGATGACGGCACTTCCCTGCCCCCAGGGGAACTGGGCAGACAAAGACACAAGCACTTGGTGCCAGATCCAGAGCAGGCAACCGAGGCCGCATCCTCCAGCAACAGGAAATCTCTCAGCACCAGCTCTTTCACTCTGGTTTATGCTCTAAACCTGGCAATGTTGAACAAGCCTCCGTCTAGTCTGGTTTGAAGATAAATGCCCTCACTGCTGTCCCATCATTGTTGCTGATTGTGGGTCCCAGCCCCA
>NW_005842476.1:1234521-1251451 GCF_000455745.1 Alligator sinensis | reverse complement strand
TTCAAACTATTTCATTCAATATGACACAAACATCACCATTTTACCTGGTTTTCAGGAAGGGCTTTTTAAATACATTGACCACAAAGACAACTGCCTGTAGAAATCTGACTTTCCTAGCATTGACTCTCCTACTTTGAATATACTGCATTTACCCAAATCAAAAACAACTTTAAATTTAAGACAATACCCTCAGTAATTAAATTCCATAAGTGGAAAACTTATACGTTTGTTATAATTTTCCATCCACCAGTTGCTGCTCAATGCTGTGGTGCCTACCTTGCCCCTTTCTTGGCCCCTGCTGCCACCTCCCTGCTGTCACTTACCCTCAGTCCTGGCCCTAGCCCCACTGGATTGGGCTATGGAGCATATGGTGGCAGGGCCAGGTCAGAGCCAGAGCTGCTGCAGCTGCAGCTCCAACTCCAGCCCTGAGCATGGGTTAGGGCCAGATCTGGAGGGCCCCCCTGCCCATTTTCTGCTTGAATTTAAGACAAGGATTCTTTTTCCCCATATTTGCATAGATTACAGTTATTGATACTTGTAGCCCATCAAAATAATTCACACTGATTATTCACAAAAATTTAAGAAGCTGACCTTTAGTGAAAGTTTGGATTACTTTTCTTATTAAATGGGGATACTGTAACTAATGTACTGTATTTACTTGAATATAAGACAGCCCTGAATATAAGATGACCCCCAATCATTAGATTCTGTATAGAGAAAATATATACATTTTCCATAATTTTCCAGGTATAGAATCTAATAATTGGAGGTTTGTCTTGAATTTGTCCCCTTCCCACTGCTACAGCAGGGAAAATGAATCTGGGGGATCAGTTAACCCCTCTGCCTTCCCCAACTTCTTCCCCATGCAGCCTCTTCTCCATCTTACTGCAGACCCTGCTCTCCCTGAGCACATGGAAATCGGGAGCAAATTTGAAAACACTGACCTTGAAATAAATATAACTGTAATGATTTGCATAGTGCTTAGTTCATGCAGATTTAATGCATTTTACCTTTTTTTGAAACTGCTGGGAGTTTTGCCACATATCCTCCATAAACACACTTCTAAGCAGCACTTTTATGCCTACCTATTATATATAGTACAAACTATGCATGGTATTAGTCCAAAGCCAGAAGGCTCATGATTTGCCACATAGTTCACTGAGCTCAGCACTGCTCGGTATGCGTGTGTACTCCAGATACCACCCTCCACATCCCCTGCCAAAGGAGCCATGTGCTAATTAGCCCCCCACTTGTGACTGGAACCAAGTTTTCTTGTCATGAGTCCTGGGATCCTCTGAAAATCAATATGTAGGTTGAGGCACAGGGCAGCCAGGTCTGGTTTTGCCTCCTGGAGGCTGGGGCCACACTAATTGTATGCGACAGGCTCCGAGAGGGGTGACGGGGATTCTGGATGAACTGGTTGGGGCCCTGTTTGGTGGTGTTTGCCAGACATTTGAGGCTGGTGAAGAAACCAGAATATTCGGAAATAGGAAAGAAAGGCACAGTTGTGGGAGTGAAGAGGAAGGTAAATGTCAGTGCTGAGTAGGACTGAACCTAGTGGGCACTACCTGTCAACGTATTCAGATGGGCTGCACTAACCTATTCCTGGGGTGGGTTCCCATCAGCGTGTTTGCTCAGTCTGGACCACGTGTTTTATAGTCTTGCTCAGTGTTGCTGTGTTTAATCAGCTTCATACAGTAGTTGATTTCCATTACTGAGTACTTTTGGCAGCAGTTTAATGATGCACAAAGTATTTAGTGAGATTTACTTGTATGAGAAGGTAAGATGAGATATGTCCCCCCCTAGCCCCCATGCTTGCTTGGGGGGTGGGGTGAGGCATCTAATTTTGTATTCAAACAAATAGTATAATTTAAAGCTTCAAAAATATAGCTAGACAGTAAGCACCTGCATTCAGGCCCCTTCCTCCCCCCTTCTGAAGTTAAATCTAGAGATAAAATGTATAGATCAGCCTCTGAAACGCAGGATTGATTTTTTGTTAAACAGTGGCTGCCAGTATTAAGTTTCACTAGTAGTATGGGGCTATGAATAATTCACATTGGTTTTAAAAATACACACAGATCACTTTTCTTAGAATCTGCAGTGTTTTAGACTGCTCCAAGATGGAGGAAGGCATAACCAGGAAACCTTATAAATACACCTGTATCCCTGGGGAAAGAATAGCTTGAATTTGTCTCAACAGAGATGTAAGTGCTCAAATACCATGACAGAGGGGCACAACATAAACTGGTTAATATGGTTAATAAAACATGATCACATTAGTAGATGTTTTCCTTGCTCTCTGCCATTGTTACAGTGACACTGCAGAAACTATTTAGCTTGAAAGAGATTGGAAAAAGCATAAAATAAGGATTTTCTTGAGAAACCAAAGGCAATTCCCTCCCCCTCATCACCACCCACACACACACTATGCTTGTTAAGTATCATGGGAAAAACATTGCAGTGGATGAGTGAGTATGTCTTGAACACTGTTGGCAGGTTAATTTTAATATAAAATTAATTTAAAGGAACAGTCTTAAGGGTTGACAAATCATCACCAGGAAAAATCCAATAAGAACAGTCATTCCTGACAGATGAAGGACAAAGAAATAAGAGGTCTGTAGCCATATATTAAATCTCTTTTGATTGTTCCTCATTTTATATTCTCTATTTAAGCTACCTGCTTTCTCAAGTGACTGGATGAGAATGACTTCTAGTTTTATTTGTGAGTTTGTTACTGTATGGCCATATAAGACTTGTTGACTTAGCTAGTGCAGTGGTTCTTAACCTTTTTAGACTCGAGGCATTTTAGAACCCCCCATTAACCCTCCAGAAATTGCCAGCTTGTAGCTTTCATTTGTATCTCAACTACAGAAAAATAATAGAGCAATTCTTTTATTGTTGAAGACTTGGAAAGACCTCCGTGTTTTTGACAATACAGATTTGAAATGTCTGGGTTTTTTGTTTTTTTTTAAATGTGTAGGTTTTTGCATACCTAACAGCACTGATACTGTACTGTTAGTAATGCAGTGTGCTGTGCCCTTAAGTATATCATGGCATTCTGGCATTGCAGCAACACCCTGGCTGAGAAGCGCTGACCTAGTGGGTGTAAGAATTTTCTGTTGAAAGGAAATGAGAAGTAAAACACAAAGGAAGACATTATTATTTTTATGGGACTTAAATTTTTCCAAGCAAAAATTCTCTCGTTATTTTCAGTGGTCAGTAATCTTTTGATCCACTTTGCGTCTACCCCCTAACAGATTTTTCACAGGTTTTAAAAGCATTATTTTTGTGTAGTAGCAGGAGAGAGGCACCTGTCTAGGCAAAATGTTAACTCTAATGCTAACTCTTCTCATCACTGAGTTAGATAGGCACAGGATTCTTTTCCTGCATTTTGTGACTTGTTTTCTGAACCATGGAGCCCATCATTCAGCTCAGCTTAATTATTCGGGACGTGATAGGCTGTGTAGCTAAACTGGGCTTCCAGCCTTGAAATCCTGCCTGCCTTTTCCCTGGCCCTGCCCAAAGCTGTGTGTGCCATCTGGAAGTTTCTCTCATGAGTCCTTTTTAAAGACCTCACATGTTACCTCTCCTTTTTTCCTATCTGGAGAGTTTCCACTCTTCACCTTCCTTTCCTGCAGACAGGTAAGAGAAATAGCTCTACCCTAGCCATCCTCCTTAGCATGGCAATTGTTTTTCAAAGTAGTTTTCAAGATATATTTCGTTCTCCCCATTCTTATGGTTATGGGCTACAGATATTGCCAGAAAAGGTGGATGCACAGAGACATTCAATAATGAAGCAATTTTTGTAAAATAGGCTTCTTAATATCAGTCAAAACATGTAAGTTGTTTCTAAGCATTTTCCATAATCATCACATATAACCATGATTTATATTAATTTTTTTAAAAATGTAATTGTAGTACGTAGTTCTGACTATGTACATTGTGTACATCACATACCTGATTGTGGTATCTAATGTATAAATGTATGACTAGAAACAAGTTTCTTCCCACAAGCTTATAGTTGAAATGAGCAAGATGGAAAAAGGATAGAGAACCAAGATATTCAGAGTGATTTACCCAAGCTTTTGGTGAAAGTTTGTGGCTGAGCCCTATGTTAGGGGTTTTCAACCCCTTCTGGTGGCAGTGGCCAGATGTGGATCAGCAGGGTGGGGGGACTGCATATGGCTGCCGCTGCCACCACCCCAAGTTGCTGCCATCTACCACCTTGTGCCACTGCTGCCATGCCCTACTTTCCCACAGCCAGTTGCACATGTGGCTCTGCGGGCTACTGATGGGCCTTGCACCCAACCAATCATGTGCCATCTGTTAGCAGCCTGCAAAGCCACCTGTACAACCAGCCGTGGGAAAGTGGCACATGGTGGATGGCAGCGCTGGCCACTGCATGCTAGCTCCCCCCCTCCCTTATGTCCAGCTGGCCAGGCAGCACCTGCGTGGCCTGCAGAGGGGGTGCTGCTGCCCTGGCCCTGCTTCTGGGAGGTGGTGGCGGAGGGTAGTGGGTGGCAGTGCTCTGTCCCTACCCGCCCCCCCCCCCCCCCCCAGACCTTTTCAAGTACCCATAGGGGTACATGTACCCCCAGTTGACAGCCTCTGCCTTATGGCTTAAAATTAAACCTGCGGTTTAGTTTTACATGTTTGAAGAAAAAACAGTAATATTTGATTTATATATTTTAATGCAGTATGAATTACAGCAGGGGTTTTCAACCTTTTTTAAAGCAGGTTACCTCTTCTGGTGGGTATCCCTTCCAGACACAGAGCGGAGGGGGGGTGCTGGCAGATGGCCAGATGCGGACCTGGCAACGTGGGGAGCTCACATGTGGCCACCACCACCATCTATACACTCCTACACTCTGTGTCACTGTGGGGCGCTGCTTTCCTGTGCCCAAGTATCCCCACTTCTCCGTGCCACCAGCTTTATGTCCAGCTGGCTGTCGGCACCCCTGTGGCGCAGGGAGCTTTCATGCAGCAGCCACCCCTGCCACCATCTATACATTCAGCGCCGCCACCGTGTGCCCGGGGGGGGAGGGGGGTACCGACAGCTGGCTGGATGTGATGCAGAGAAGTGGGGATACTTGGGCACAGGAAAGCGGTGTGGGGTGGCGGCACAGAGTGATGGATGGTGGTGGCAGCCCCGCCCCGCGCTGCTTTCCTGTACCCAAGTATCCTCGCTTCTCCACGCTGCCAACTTTACATGCTGCCAGCCATCAGCACTTCCTCCCCCCAGGCACACAGCGACCGTGCTGAGTGTATAGGTGGCACCAGGGGTGGCTGCCGGGAGAGGTGGTGCTGTTGGTCGCAAAGCCACCTGTACAACCAGAAGTGGGGATACTCGGGTGCAGGAAAATGGCATGTGGTGTCTGGCGGCAGTGGCATGGAGCGATGGATGGCGGTGGCCCCACCCCCCATGATGCTGCTTCCCAGGTACCCCTGCTTCTCTGCACTGCTGGCTTCACCTCCAGCTGGTTGCCGCCAGCCAGATGCGAAGCTGGCAGTGCAGATAAGCAGGGGTACTTGAGCGCAGGGAAACGGCAATGTGGAGTGATGGATGGTGGCAACAGCCCCGCCCCCCACTCTGCCACTTCTGGAGTGCCCCCAGGGGTATGTGTCCCTCTGGCTGACAACCCCTGAATTACAGTATCATATCTTTAATCTGTGGCTGGTTAATATAAATTTGTTTGCTATGTCTTGTGACTCATGCAGAAACAGATACTGCATCTTAAGACTGAAGCAAGTAAATGTTCACTTGAAAAAGCAGCAATAACAACAACATCAGGAAATAGAAAATAGTCACCTTTTTCTGTTGTGTGACTTTAAAGAAAATTGGTGTTCTCTGAGGTGCTGGTGCTGAACACTCTTTTGATATATTTTGCTAAATCAAAATGCAGTTAGGATATCGGAGGTAACTATTAAGGGTAAAAAACCCCCAACTTATTTCTGTTAATTCTCTTCACTTGTGTTTTGGCCAAGTTGGAGAATTTGTATTGATGTGAAAACGGATTCAGTTGTGGGGAATGACAAGGGGAAGTGATGGCTTTAAACAGTGACATGATACAGGCAGACAAGCTAGATGCTCTGAGATGTGCCTTCTCATTCCAGTACTTGTGAAAATTGTGGATGGTTTGTGCTTGGCACATGCATAGTGGCTTTGTATGCATGTGCTTTCATCAAAGGTATTTAAATCAGCATTTGTTTCTTAGCCAGCAGTAGCAAAACTTTTTGGGGGGATTCCATGTGCATTTATCATAGAGGGAGGTGGCAGATTGCTGGCATAACATCCTCTTCATGGTAGGCCCAGTTCTGATACCAGTCTGCTTTGTGTTATCCTTTTATTTTGGAGTCACTGTCAGCGTGTAGCGAAGAACTTTTGTAGTTTTAAAATTAAACAAACACGGTAAGTGATAATAAACCATGCATGGCTATGTATTGCAGGTAACTCTTCAAATAGTCTTGGCCTTTTTAATGCTAAGAAAAGAGGAGCACTGTTTCTTTCTTCCAGCCTATTGAGTATTTTTTTTAGTTGGGTTGCACAGAGGCAGCTGTGGCATTGGTAGATTACTACATGCCATTTTATTTCTAACTTGGTAGAGTTGAACTTTCATTAGCCTGTGGCAGGGGATTGGTTAGTACTTTTTTTACAAGCTATATAAAACACAGACATACATAGGGAGAAAATGAATGAAAATAGAAATACCAAGGCTGTTATTTCAGGGTAATCTGGTAATCGAACAGATTTTTGGAACTAATTTGGCAAGATGAAAGTTTGAAAAACATCTCTCATATTCTTTTCCCTTTACTGTGCATTAAAAGGGTATAGACATAACGTCATCCTAGACTTATTGTGTCAGGAGGTGGTGGCCTTAGATGCGCTATTTTAGTCCACCCAGGCTGTCTCCTGAAGTAGATGCAACATATCTCTGTTCATGCATGCTAACTAGTTAGAGCATCTCAGCGTACGATTGTGGCTGTGCTTCTTCCTGTTCAGGAGGTAGGCTGTGAAGAGCAGTGTAGCATTTTTGAAGCCTGGCATACTGAGTTTGCAATGTAGACATCTCCTAGGAAACTTTACTGTTGATGTCTCAGTGTAGTTGAATCAGTGTAGAGCCCATAAAAAAGGCTCCATCTCTTGTGTTTTTTGAGGGAGAAGAAAAAAAAAACTTCAGATAGGTAGGGCAGTAGTTGTATAAGGTAACAAAAGATGAAAATATGTGGGGCCTTTTAGGGGTGACAAAATTTGTCCCCTGTTGTCCTACCCTTAGTTTCATGGGTGCCAGTACTGGGACTTTCGTCCACAGAGCAGAGAAAAGAAAGATACAGTTCCATTACTTGGAAAAGAGGTGCCTATCCTAAAAACATCCAGAATCTATCCTGTATTTTTCACATAGTGTTTCATTGTAAACAGATGATCCTGACTCCTACCCTTTATAGCAGACTATCCTGAATCTGAGAGAGTGTAAGATCCAAGGGTCAATATTTGGAAAACCAAGGTACTGCTACTGAACTTTATTTGAAAGACTGATGCATTTTAACAGAATTCACTTCGCTAACCCGAGCACTATTAACAGTTTCAAAAGTTAGAGCCGTTTCTGTATCAAAGGGGGTGTGGTCTCATCACCAGGGCTAAGATAATTGACTTCACTGAACTATTTTCCTGCCAATGTTAACCATATGCTTGAGTGTTTCAGATTGTCAGTCCATGGGCTCACAGCTGAGATAGTAACGAATGGAGATACTAGTGTGTTCTGGAGGGCTTGCCACAGTTACTTATCCATTTGGGTTGGTCTAATAAAAGATATCAAATTCACCCAAGGAACCTTGTCTGTTTACTTATCCATTGGTGCTTGGACTGAGAGAGACAATTTGACATTAGATGCCATACCTTCAGCTGGTGTAAATTGGGATTTACGCCAATTGCTCATTTAGAGCAAACTGTACCCATGATATTGTTTTAAAATAGTTTAAATCCCTCTTCTACACTTCTGATAATATTGTTAGTAAGAATATAAGAGCTGCATTGCCATCTCGGCTATACAGAAGTGTGCCTTGGAAAAATGTGCTGTTGGCTTTTGAGTGCAAAAGCAGTAGCAGATTTTTCAGGCAATAGTTCCCGCCCACGTATCTGGAGATTATATAATCAAATCTTGCATGTGTTTCATGTCACTAGGAAATGGGGGCGAAGTACAAACAGCAAAGTGAAATCAATGCCTTTGGTTATTTAAAAGGAACGTGGGAACTGCTAGATTTTTGTCGTTGTTACAGGGGACGTGGTTAAACTAAGGGATTAATTCATTGGATTCAGAACAACAGTTCCAAACTGTGCAGATGATGGGACAGATCCTTAAGACTGTCCAAACTATGCTGAGTACGTGACACAAGTGATGTTATTGGTGACGAAGGTGATTTCAAGACAGCTTTATTGTCCCACAGTCATGTGATCAGCCAGAGCCTAGTCTGGTCCCTGTCATAATGTTAAGGTAGTGATGTCCACTGTATCCAGCTTTCTAAATCAGTTTTATCTTCTAACTTTTTCAGTGAAATATAATCTATCAACTGTAGATGGAAAGGAAGGAAACATTTCAGCTATGTTTGTACAGAAGGACAACTTTTTAACGTTTTAAAATGTGGCTTGCTAGTAGAGCAGAATTTCTAATTTGTGCAACAATGTGTGTGTATTTTTTTTGATATTTGGTTTAATTCCTGGTCAAAATAGTGCATCTTTTTAAATTTCTCATGAACCCTAACTTCCCAGTTAGTTTAGAAACAAATGACCTTTCTAAACTGAAAGGTCAGTTTAGAAACAAATGCATGATGTTTCAGGGGGGAAAAATATTCAACTGGTTGCACTGGTGTTTATCAAGTATGTTCACCACATGGAAGATGAGTGTCTAGGGCAGCGGCTCAAATTTTTTTTTTACGGGCCACTTGAAAATTGCTGAGGGTCTTGGCGGACCACTTAAAAACGTTTTTGTTGTTGTTCTATAAATCAAAGCACACAACTCGTGTTTTAATATAAGTAGTCTTACCTTACAAGTACAGATGTTCTCGATTGTTTGCAACCTTTCTGCGGACCACCTGAATGGAGCTCGTGAACCACAGTTTGAGTTTGTGGTCTAGGGAGTCAGTGTCCAAAGAAGTATGTAATGAACACTGGTGAGAAGTGTTGCATAATCTGTTTGCTGATTTACTGTTTGATCAGCCCCCAGTCCCTTACTTCATCCCACCACCTTTCTGGCCTGTTTCTATTTTTTTTTTTTTTTTTTTTTTTTTTTTTTTTTTTTTTTTTTTTTTTTTTTTTTTTTTTTTTTTTTTTTTTTTTTTTTTTTTTTTTTTTTTTTTTTTTTTTTTTTTTTTTTTTTTTTTTTTTTTTTTTTTTTTTTTTTTTTTTTTTTTTTTTTTTTTTTTTTTTTTTTTTTTTTTTTTTTTTTTTTTTTTTTTTTTTTTTTTTTTTTTTTTTTTTTTTTTTTTTTTTTTAGCTATAATCAGGCTTTCTCCTTCTGTTATCAGTTTTCGTACTACCCAGTTTTGACTCTCATGTATATTTCCTTTCCTTTCCTTTCCCTGCAAAATCTTTGAATTCCTGGCTTCTTTTCTTTTATTTCCTTGACTAATCCCTCACCCTCTTTCTTATGCCCATCTACATACTCAAATAGCTGATCAAAACAACACCTAATGTTTTTCTTTGCTGGACAATGTCCAGGTGAAAAATGTTATATCCTGATTGTGTCTTATACAAGGGGGATGGTAGGACTGAAAAGATTGCGAAAACTTATGGGTGGTTCCCAAATCCACTTTTAAAAGACAAAATTCCCATTACTTTGCCATATTTTCATGTCAAACAATTCAATTAACCTTCTTGTAAAGTAGGAATGTAAACTTTTGTCTTATGTCCAAATTCCTATTGCTAGGAGAGAGAAATTATTGCTTGTTCTGTCTACTCCATTTTAATTTCAAGGAACCGAATAATGTACTTGGAGCCTTAGTGAGAAAGTTAGCATTTTTCCAGGCAGAAAAATGGGCACCCTTACAGCCACTCGCGTTGAAGTCAGCTTATGTGCTGTCAATTGACCACTTTTACATGTGCTCTGGAGGTGAGAGGATGCTTTAATCAGAGAGGCTCAGAGAGCTGTTCTAATTAAAGCTGCCACAGCATCTTGTGTATCAGCATTCCTACACTGCAAAATGGTGGCAGAGGCACTTTAGCTAAAGCTTGTTGAGCAAGCTGTAGTTAGAGCCCCCGCCACCATTTTGAAGCAGAAGGATGCTGATATATGAGATGTGGAGGCTGCCGGAGCATACTAATTAGCATGCTCCAGCAGACTTAATTAAGTCTGCTTCAATGTGCTGTAATTATAGCATGTCGGAGCAGCCTCTCCACACCTCTTAGGCACCCATTGTCATCAGCTGGTGAATGATTGATTGGACCCTCACTGTATCTTTTGGTTTGGAGTTACTCCATATCACCTTTGATCCATGTGTTTCTACCATAGCATTCAAAATACAGGGCATCAATCACTCTTTTCTCCTCTTCTACGAAAAATATCAGCTACCAGAAGATCAAATGCACGTCAGGTCAATGCTCTCTAAGGCTAGGTACAAAGATTCAAAAAGCCTGAGGTGGAATTGATGTAAGTTGCACTGTTTTCTGTAAGTGGCATAGTTAAGGTCAGTAGTGAACATAACACACATTACACATTTGCCCTTTGGTGGGGGGTGCAAATCTTAGATCAGGTCCCACCACTTTTAAGCATGTGTATGTGTGCCAAACTTCTGTTCTGTGATGGGTATGGACCAGTTTCTGATCATTTATACCAATATGGCTGCTGACAGATGTCAGGTTGGGGGGGAGCACTTTACTGGAAGCAGCAGCAGACTAGTTCAACCTGGCCCTGCAGCATCTGTATAGATTAGATGCTTCAGCATGGCTTTTTGGTGCATTTCTTTAAAGCTGATTCAATCATCTATTAGATAAAAGTGGCAAAAAGCCCCGGTAAAGCACCCAATCTATACAGACATCGAGTAAGCCAGGTCCAGATAATGCGATGCCTCTTCTGAGCATGCATGTGGGCTTGGTATGGGGTTTTAACTAAAGCGCTGGGTTCTTTGGGTTTGTTTTTTGCCTTTTGTTTTTTATATCTGTACGTAGCCTAGAAGTGGGTTTGTACCTGGCATAAGGCTCAAACACTGCAAGAAATAATTGCTGGAAAGTTGATGTGTCTAGACCTATGGAGAAGTGAGGAAATGTTAAACCATTAGGCCATGGCAGCTCTTTCAAGTCCTCTTGTCTCCTTAGAAGTCACAACTCTGGTGCCTCTGCTGTGTGCTTGATAAGGCCAGATATTCCAGTGGCTTTTGAAGGAAGAAGAGCTGTCGGTATCTAACATTTTAATACACTGTCCTCCTACTTTGTTTGTTTTAATGGTATTTGTTTCTTTGGCAGTGGAGTACATTTTGACAGTCTCTCCCCTTGGAACTCATTTTGAAATGTAAAATAGTAGGAACTCTTGAATCCCAACACCACTGATAAATGTATATATTGCTATAGTCTATAGCGAAAAAATGCATAACGTTGCAATTTCTCCTTTTAAGAGGATTCACAGAACTGGTGTATATGAGGTACACGTATGATTTTAGGTTTGTTCTCACATATATATTAGAGTCTATACCTGAGTGAGAGAGAGCCTAAAATGATAAACCGCTGTTCTGAACAGCAGATTTTGTGCATGGGCAGCTTTTCTATTTAAAGATGTTCAGACCTGAAAATTTCGCATTCACTTAACACCTGGTTAACCATCATTTAACCCCTGATGCTGGCTAAATGTATCCCTATTGCTGTATTTATAAATGATCTTTTCTGATTTCATTTCTTTAGCTTCCATTTAAATCTCTTTCATTGTCAGAACAACAAAATGTGAGAGAATAAGAGAATGCATTGACTTCTAGTGTAGATGAACTTCATAATTCCTGTTAATAATTGGGATGTTAGCACTTCAGTATTGTTGGCTTCACTAAGAAAATTACTCCTTGACTTTGTTCAAACTAGTACTTCTCACATCCATTATTTTTCTTTTGGTGGTAGTGACTGTGGAAGCAGTAGTGTTTAAACCAGGATCAGGCAGTTTGAATCATTGCCTAAACTAGCTCTTGACTATTGTTATCAGCTATAAAAGGGGCCCAACTAAAGGTTTCACAGACTACCTTAATTCTGGCATTTCTCAAACTTTGGCTGCCACCTTAAGAGCGTTTGCTTTTTAACATACTGTTTTCATGTATTTATTGTATTAATATCTTTCAGTTTTAAAGTCTGCTTTGACAAGAGCTAAAAGAATCACTGGAAGGTGTGGGGGGAGATTCCCTGATCCGACTGGAAGTCTTCCATTTGTATCTTTGGAATGTCCCTGGAAAGTGTGCTGCTGTATTTATTTACATATCGCATGCCCCCTGAATAAGACAAGCACCTTGTTTGGGAAAAGCAGAATGAGGTAGAAAAAAAATCTTTCTAAACGGTTCAGAATTCAGTTTCTTTAAGATTTGCAGCCTAGTTTTTGATTGTTAACTTTCAGGAAAAAGGTTAGTGTCTTAGATAAATAAAGTAAATTTCTGGTTATTTATGTATAGAAAAAACTAGTATAATATACTTAGTCACAATTGGGTTCCATCCATAAAACACGTGACAGTTTACAAGCAAGTTATTTTTCAAAATTTAGCATTAAAAACTTCCAAATGCTTACTGTTTTTGCATTGCATGTGACCTGGATATTCTTTAGCATAGGTAAAAAGGTTTTATGAATTTGGGATGACTAAATTGCTCACAGATGTTTAGGTCCGTATCAGTATTTGAAGGACTCATGCTGTACGTGTGTGCATTTGAGAGAGAGAGAGAGAGAGAGAGAGTGCACATGGAGGACAAATAAGTTGGGAATCCACTTTTTGTGATATAAAGCTCCTATTTACAGCTGAAGGGTTGCAAGATATCAGACTTGAAATGAATTACTGCTACAGGAATGAACGTTAGTTATCCTGGGCGTTGGGCCAGTGTAATTTTGGGAATAATTCCATGTTTGTTGGAAAATGAAAACATTTCTGTAGGAGTTGGATTTAAAAATAAATATTTAAAACTTTTTTGTGGCTCCCTGCAGCTGTTCACAAGTTGAATAAGTTTCAATAGATAGATGAATGACTAGAGCAAGGAATTTGCACTAAATGAGATTTGACACAGCTGTGTGGTTTAGTGCATTGAGATCACCATCTTGCATAATGTTGACTGTATTCATGACAAAATTATCGTTCTGTGGATAGATCATGTATTTAGAGAGAGCCACTCTCTTCCTCCCAAAAACAAACGGTCTCAAAGGAAACAGCTTTCAATGAGCATCTGATCCTTAATTGCTTTCTGCTCTGGTCCCTCTTCCTTACCTGGTATGTAAAGGACATTGGCCCTGTAGTGACCTTCCAGCCCAATCCTAGAACAAGCAGAGGGGAAGAAGGTGGGTGCATAGGAAGGAACAATCTGTCATGACTTCCTTGGTGTCATGAGCCTCGGTGGTCCTGCCCTGAAAAGATCCAAATGGGCAATTAATCCTTTTGCAATAATACATGTTTAAAATTTAATTTAAATGGTGTTTGGTAAGGGAGATTTTAATTTAACAGATTCTTCTGTCAAGTTAGATAACAATATGTATCTAGAATAGAGTTTAATACGGTCTTTTACTAGCATGGTAATTTTCTCCTTGTTTCCATGAGAATGTATATCTATAAGGAAAAATGAAAGTGCATTATTGTCATTTACTGTTGTGTGTTCTTCAGAAAAGATTGCAGATTATACTTTTTCATATTTCAGAAGCAAATATTGCCTTTGAAGGCTCAGACATACCCTGGCAAGTTCTGTTATAACGCACTCCACATTAAAGGTTCAGAGAGATCTGAAAAGATTTTTTCCAGGTTTTTTCATAGCTAAACCTATCTGTTACTCGGTAAATTGTTCACCTTCAGGTCACAAAGCTCAGGACAACAAAGAAAAGAATTAAACTGTAGATTTGACTTGACTTTTTTTCCCCTGACAGTTGTTAAAACAATTCTCTGAAGGCAGGATGGTGGCAGGACTTTACAGAGCCATGCAGTAGAGCAGAAATAAAGAGTAGCCACCTCGCTGGGCCTGAGCTAGGGCTTGTTAGAATTTTATGGGCTGCTACGAAGTTCTTCTCTTCCTCTCAGAGGAACTTCTCAAAGCTCTTGAGGAGCTGGGAAGCAGATTTAACTGTAGTTCCAGCTTCTTACATGCTGACCTGCTGATCCTAACGCATACCACATAGTCCCAAGGTAATGCCTTTTTACATTCTCAGTTGGGTTATGGGACTGTTAACCGCCCACACTGCAGAGCTGGAGTTAAAAGGTGTAATCTTGGACTGAAACGTTTAAATGTCATGTCATTGATGGGATTAATGAGTCAGGTTATTTTCTTGTATGGATGTAACACTTTTAAGTAAAGCCTAGATCTTGGAGTTAACCCAACAACTTTATTTATGGATAAATGGAGCTAGAGATTGGGTAGTTCTGGCTGGGTTGTATATTTTACCCAATTTTATGACATAAAATAATAGCCTGCAGGCTGCTGCCCTTTGTGGGTTAAATTTTCAGTATTGTGCACGAGGATTACAGCCAGCTTTGTGCATGAGGTCTGTGGTTTAATGCTTCTTTGGTGGCTGGCACTTCAGGTAGTAAAATGTTTTCAGATGGCAGGTGAAATCATGTGGTGTAGCAATAGTTGGTTATAGTTTGTTTAAACCTGTCGGGATGTGATTGCAAGTTCATTTGTATTGTTAGATGGTTAGTTTATTTTAAATGAGAAGGCATGGTGTTTTGCTTAATGTCTGTTTATGGGGGGATATGAAGGGGTTTTTTTGTTTTTGTTTTTTTTTTTCAATAAAATATTTGTCAGTATTGTTTGTGTTCATGCTTCCTCCTGAAGCAAACAAGATGGAATAATCACGTTTTTACCATTTTGTGTACACTGTGTAGTAAACTCGGGGAAGATAATTTTGGGTACTAAATGTCACTGAGGCTGTTTTTCATAGATCTGTGCTTAAGGTTAACAAGACAGCAGTTTTACTCACCCCATAGCTATGCTTGATTTTAGTGGTGCTCAGTGGCATTCATGAAAGCAGTTAGTTATAATGTCAGTGAAAGCCATTAGAAACAAGTGGTAAAGCAGTGCATTTTGTGATACCCAACAATGTACTATGTAGTGAAGTAAGTAGAGGCAATCTAAAATGAATTTGAAGTGTAGAAACTTAGATATGCTACAAAACAAGAACTGATGCTTTTGTTTTGATCTCTTGTAACATGTTAGTAGATGCTATGTAATTTACAGTAAATTAGGAGAAACTTTGCGATGGAGTAGGGAAGCTGGGAGAATTTGAATGTTAAATGCCAAGAAAGCTGAGTCCTAGTCAGAAGTTGTATAGGCCAAAAGTAAGGGAATTAGCCATTATATGAAACCACACAGCAAATGTTGGGACTTCCTTGAATATACCATTCTTCCCAGTTTCATCTGTGCCCTGTATCATTGTTTACAACAATAGTCAAACTTTTGGGAGGTTATTTTTTTTGACTGTCTTTACATCTCTATGGCTTAAGCCAGATGTCGTGTGTACAACATCTTTTCCTTTTGGAGGAGCCATTGAGGCATCTTTGTGTCTACCTGGGTTTGTCACATTGGTAATATTAATCAACTGAAACAAGTGATGGTTTGCAAAACTGGGGCCTCAGAGAGGAGCTGGTCTGTGCGGTAGACTCTCCTTTGGCTGCCTAACCCAGCTGGATGTCAAGGTACTTCCTACATAGTACCAAGATGTGACCTGTTGTGCATGTGGTAATGTATCAGAGCCTTTAGAGCTCCACAAATGCACCAACTAATTTACAGTTGAGCCTTGTGTAAGGGTAAATGCACTGTCTAAAAATAATTTAAGCTTTATTTGAATTATTTTATAGGCACGCACGTGAATTTTATCCACCAAGAACAATTATGTTGTGGGAAACATTTAACTACTGTACGTTAACAAACTATTTATTCTTATACTTACATCCCTGTAGCAGGCATGTGCAAGATCTACGTATACTCCCAGGAAGAGGGGACTAGATGGCATTTAGGCCTCCTCATGGAACACATCTGAAATTTCCCGGTTTAACATGTTAGCATCATCTGGGTGAAAGCCTAACGCTGAATAGAATCAAGAGCCACAAAGTAAACACATTTGTTTCTTTTTGCTGTGAAATTAGTTTTTTGTTTGTTTAATACTACTGTGCACATCTATTGCAACTTTCATCCAAATGTTTGAGAGGGTTTTACAAAAGAGGAGGAGAATCCTAAGCCCCGTTACTCGGAGAAACTAACTGATCTCCTCCCCGGAGAGATTCCAGCTTTCTCTCTGTGTGAGACAGTCTCTGCCAGCACAGCGCTTTCAGCTACATTTGTCTGCAATGCTGAAGCTGGAAAAAAAGGAATCCTTTTTCATATTTGTCATTAAAGCAGATCTTGTAATTAAAAACACTCCCTTTATCTCCCTTCCAGACCCTCTCTCTTGTGAATGGTAATCCAGGGCATTATCAACTTTAAACTGAGCTTTTTTGGCTCAGGTGTTAGCTGTTCCATAAGGAACGTTGTACAGGTGCAGTGAGAGATTATGTTCAGAAAACAAGAATTGAGGGTGGGGGCATATGGGGATAATGGAAACTAAACTTTTGGTCCGTTTTCTGCAACTGCTTCCATGTGGTTCACCCATGTCAGTGGTGCTCAGTCATTTGGCTTTGTGGGTCAGGTAAGTGGTGTGGGGTTACCACATCGCTTGGTTAGATTTTGAGGGTTGCATGGGTAGCCCTGCCCCTTGACAGTTACCCTGTCCCCCTGGCTGCCATGGGA
>NW_005842476.1:1234229-1234511 GCF_000455745.1 Alligator sinensis | reverse complement strand
CCTGGGGACAAAGTCCCCCCCCCCCCCCCGCCCCCCTGAAAATATTCTTGGGGGTGGGAGTGCCATCTTAGAACCAGAAAAAAACCCAAATCATACACTAAAAGTTAAACGCCTACTATAACATATTTTAATTTTAGTATGAAAAATATTTTTGTCACGATTTGTTTGCATACCATATATAAAGGTGATTTGCATAACAACTTAAAAATAAATTCTTGTATATTGTGTGGGAGGTATGGTTGGGGGGCATGTGTGCATGTATGGGGGGGGGTGGGGGGGGGG
>NW_005842476.1:1227410-1234172 GCF_000455745.1 Alligator sinensis | reverse complement strand
TGGGCTGAGCAATGTGTCACTGGGCACCAGTTGCTGTGCTGGGCACAAGTGCCCCAAGCATCACACCTGCTGCTGCTACCTGCAGAGCCTGTGTGCAATGGGGGTATTATGGGGGAGTCCCCATATCCCCCACCCTCTCTCAAACCCATACCCTGCCCACCCAAGCTCCATGTTACTGCTGCCCCCCTGGGCACAGGCCCTGTGCTGTTGCTGCTGCTGCCGCCCTGGGTGCAGGTTCCACGCTGCTGCCAGCCCCAGCTCCAGTCCCACTCTGCTGTCCCGCCCCTGCCACTTCCCTACCTGCTGCCCAGGGCCAGTGGGATGCCAGTGGGATGCCAGGAAAGCTGAGCAGGTCCCCTGGCAGTGGCAGCAGCAGCCCTGCCAGGAAGCTGCGTGCAGGCCCAGCTGGGCTCTTCCGCCCACGAGGGTGGGACTGAGGTGCAATAAGGTATGTTGGGGGGAGGGGGGCAGTGTATATGTGGGTGCCTTGCTCCCACTCTCATGGGCAGAAGGGTTGGGCAGAGTACAGTTCATTGGTTGGCACTGCAGGCTGGACAGCCCGCCCCTGTGCTGGACTGACCATGCAGGGCCCGTCTGGTGTGGGGGCCACATACAGCATGTTTCCCATACTCATGTGATATGATTTGTGCCAGATGTTGCTGCAATAGCGCGCACAGCTTGTCTCAGGTGCAACAGCACACAGCCTGTCCACTAGTTTGCATCTGGCAGGTAGGCCTGGTCTGGCCCATAGACTGGCCCCATACCACTCATCCACATTGTACAGAGGAGTTTGACACCCCTGTCGTAGATCAGGGTAAGTGATGGTGAGAAACACTTGTGTAGTGGTACTACTATGAATCGTCTATGAATCTACCATCTATCCTTCTGCAATGTAGGAAATAGCTGTACTTATGAATTGCTATTATACATTAAGGTTTGGAATGTATGGTTCTGCCTTGGATTTATGTGGACTTTTTAATGTTGTGGAAACTAATTTTGACACATGTAGTTGATTTCCAGTGCTTGACACATTTTTATATAATTTTAGAAATGTACTCAAAGTTTTTTTATTCGGGGTTCTGAAGTAGGCTCTTTCATAGTAAAATAAGTACTGCAGTTTTTCAAGTGGCAGATTGTATCCTAACTACTTTGAATAAACCACAGAGATAGTTGTTGTTACAGGGAGGAGATAACCAGCTATGGTTGTTGTATGTAGGCTTTCTCTCTGGTGTGTGTGTACATGAGACAGAGAGAAATAGTCTGTGGATTTCTGCTGCTTTTGATGGCAGGATCTTGATTAGGAGGATCATTTTCCCATTTAATTCTCATTGACCTTTCTGGGAATTGAGTTTATGCAGTCATGAGAATTTATGTCTGTGTAGGCCTGAGACTCTTCTCCTAAATGGCTAACCACTATTAACTGAGATGAACAGCCCTCCAAATTTGGAGAGGAGATAGAAAAAAACAGGAGATGTACTTTAGGCATTAAACACAAAATTGAGATTCCTACACTAGAGATGAGGAGATTTGGTTTCTCCTGGATCTAGGGGTGAGGGACTAGGAAGAATTATTTCAGATGGACCTTTTCTAACGGAAGATTATTTCCACCTCTGCTCTACCATATCTACTAGCAGGCACATTGGGATGTGGAGATAAGGATCCAGTTACAATTCATGCCTCTCTCCCTATACATGGAAAACAGGAGTAGCAGCTCTCGAGCTTCACTCTCATGCACCCAGAGTAGCAATGTAGGCAAATCATGTGTTTCACTGTGGAGGTTTTAGGCTTCCTAATTCCCCCTTGTGGCAGCATTAAGGCATCAAATGCTCATTGAAGTTAGTGTATTTTTATATATATTTGCTGCTGTGCTACAGTAATTCTCAACCTTTCAGTCAGGAGAGCCTTCCACAACCTTTTCATTTGGGAGCACCCCTGGTTGAGAAACTACTGTTGCACTGCCTCTGCTATTTCAGTCCTCCTCAATCAGGGTGCTGCTACTTGTTCCTGTCTGTATTGGGGTTTTCTGATCAACCTAAAGCAGGCAGTAACAGAGGTATAACTAATGAGTTTTGCACCATAAGCAAAATGCCTCTGTGACCCTGGGGTGTGGTGGAGGGTGCGGGGTGGAAGGAAGGTGGGGTTCCTATGTCCAGCTCCTCTGGTTGGGCAGCGCAAACAACTGCTCCAGCCCAGTCCGACCCCCATGGCCAGCCAATGCAAAGGGCTACTTCACAGCCCAGCCTTGCTTTTCCTGACAGTCAGTGCAAAGGAAAGGGCTGCAACCGGAGCAAGTACTCTTGCTACAGCCCTTCCTGGGCCAAACCCGAATGCTTTGCCCAGAAACAGAAGGGCACAGGACAGTACTACATTAATGTACACCTTTGTCTTTCTTTTTGACAAACGTCTATGAATGAATAAAATAATCCAATGCTTCTAATATTCTGAGTATCTTTTTTTTTGCAAACAGCAGCTGTTTCTCTTCACTGTCATACTAGCCAGATCTACCAACCATTGGAAGCAGAAACTGAGTCAGAGAGATTAATGGAGTTATCCAAGGCCCAAGAAAAAATCTAGGTGATCTGGGAGTAGAGAACAGATTTTTGTTGTTTTTTTTTTTTTCTTTTTTAAAGACTTCCTATCCTCTGCTAAAAACTGCTAGGATCTGTTTTTCTTATATGCCTTGTACAGTAAAGAACTAAAAGTTCTTTAAGAGGGAGAATTTTTATTGCTGCTTTTTAAGTAATTAAATTAAAGTGTAGCCTTCACTCTGTGCCTCAGTCTTTTCTGTCTTTAAAATGGAGGGGATAAAATAATCTGAGATCTCTGGGTAAAAAGGACTTTCCAGGCAGTAGTTTTATACTGATATGTATTTTTTTTTTTTTTTTTTTTTTTTTTTTTTTTTTTTTTTAAGGGATCCCTGTAATTCAGGCTCGCTCTGGCAGGGGAAGCAGCAAGCTCCCTGTAGGCTTGCCCAGCCAATTTCAGGCATTTTTCAGGGTGGGCTTTCCTGTGCCTCTGGTTGAGGGAGCCCACCGTAGGGCTGATTACCATTGAACAGCAGCACACAGGCTGTTCTTCAGCTATTTTAAAGAAGTAAAGCTCACCACTCACTAACAACGTTTAAGTAAAGCCTCACCACTTAGAGCGAGTAAGTACTCACCAGGGAGTACTTACCTGCTCTGTCCTGGGCAGGGCTTTTAAACTCCTGCCAAAGCAGGGAATCGAACAGTCTGTACTAGGCTGCCCCTGGAAACGTGTCAAACTTCCACAGTGTTTCTGGGGCTCTGCTGCCTTTCTTCTCCATGGTCTCAGTAAGTTTTCCTTAAGGTTTTTTCCCTGGCTTCCCTCTTCCCTACAGTTTCAGGCCATTTCCAGCCAAATCACAGTTTTTTGGGGCTTTGCGGGGAAATGTTAAGTTTTGGGCTTTTCCCTGAAATCCTCCAAAGCCCGAATTTATTATTACTGTGGTCCCTACTAATTTCATTAATAAAACATGAGACTAGAAGGCAGAAGAGAGATTAACAAAATTAGCAAAATTATTTTCAGCAGATTATGGGTAAAACAGCTGTTTCATTTGGGAGATGTGTAGTAACATCATTTCCTCACTGTCACAGCATTGTTATAGGACTGGGAAGCTGGATGAATATTACTGACTAGATAGCGAAAAGTAAGATCTACTTGTCTGAGCATGTAAACACCATTTTAAACCTGCTGTCTATTCTCAGACTCAGGCCTACAGGTTTTGAAACTAGGGAACAAAGTGGTGTTTTTCCTTCTGGAGCACTGGGAGCTCGGCGTGCTCCTCTGGAGAAGCCAGTTGCTAGGATACCTGTCCTTCACCCTTCTGTGGTGTCTCTGTCTCGACACTAATGAGTTTGAAGAATGGTTAGTTGTCCTTAAATTATGCCAAGAAAGATACTCCCTTACCTTTTTTTTATTGCTTTTATTTTGCCTGGTACTTTCTGCTTATGAGGTTTAAAACTCAGATCTTTTTGAAGTAAAGAATGGGGCAGTCTGGGACAATTATAGAACATGTATTAATGTTTCATAGAAAACCTTTTGCCTTTGAGACTGTTTTCTACTTAAAGTGGATGTTTCCTGATATGTCTCTATTTGAGAAATGATAGATAAATAAAATTATGGCTAGGAAGCATTGTTTGATCATATAAACTGGCCTCTTGTACATCCCAAGCCAGGGCTGTCCAGCGATGGGCTGCACACAGCACCTCGGGTCCCTGAGCAGCTCTCCTAGGGCCACCCACACACACTCTGCACAGGCAGCTCTGCTCCCAGGCATGCATACAGCCTGGCTGTACTTCTCCTGGTTGTGTATAGAGCACAAGCAGCATAGACCCCTTCCTGGCCACCTCCCCCCCCATGCCCCTTGGAGCAGGGCAGGTAGCAGGAGGAAAGAAGTCAGAGCCTAGATCCCTCAATCATCATAGCAGGAGGAGTGGTGACCAGGGGAGCTTCATGTTAACCTTCTGGGGACTGTATGCGGCCTCTTGGTGGTCAGAAGCGTGACACCTTCTCTTTGACTGAATCATATTTTTTTTATGTTTGGCTAATGTTTCTCTTCTACTGTGTTGTAAGTGGACTCAGAAAGTCCTTTTTCAAATATATTGGGAGGATGAAGAAGGCGCCGGGTAATGTGGGGCCCCTGCAGGATATGCTGGGCAATCTGGTGGTTGCGTCAGAGGATAAAGCGGACCTCTTTAACCAATTCTTCACCTCCGTTTTCTTGTGCAGGGACCGGGACTTCCCTGCTGTGATAGAAGCCAGACGCGAGGGGATCGCCTTCAGACCTCAGGTTGGGGAGGACCGGGTTAGAGAGCTTCTGGAGGGGCTGGACGCGTTCAAGTCAGCGGGTCCGGATGCTCTCCACCCCAGGGTGCTGAGGGAGCTGGCTGGGGTTATTGCAGGGCCCCTGGCACGGCTCTACGAGCGATCGTGGTGCTTGGGCCAGGTGCCAGACGATTGGAAGGTAGCTAATGTGGTCCCCATCTTCAAAAAAGGGAAAAGGGAGGACCCGGGCAATTATAGGCCCGTCAGTCTTACCTCAATCCTGGGGAAGCTCTTTGAGAAGATCATCAAGGAGCACATTTGTGATGGGCCGGCATCAGAAATGATGCTCAGGGGCAATCAGCATGGATTTATTAGGGGGAGATCATGTCAGACCAACCTGATTGCCTTTTATGATCAGGTCACAAAGGCCATGGACGCAGGTGTCGCGGTGGATGTAGTCTTTCTGGACTTCAGCAAGGCCTTTGACACCGTCTCTCACCCCATCCTAATTAATAAACTAGGCGACTGTGGCATAGATGCCTACACAGTCAGATGGATTGCAGATTGGCTGAAGGGTCGCACTCAGAGGGTGGTGGTGGATGGATCATACTCGACTTGGGGGGAGGTGGGTAGTGGAGTCCCCCAGGGCTCGGTCCTGGGGCCTGCGCTGTTCAATTTCTTCATCAGCGATCTTGATGTTGGGGTGGAAAGCAACCTGTTTAAATTCGCTGATGACACCAAAATTTGGGGGGAGGTGAGCACGCTAGCAGGGAGAGAGAGATTGCAGAAGGATCTGGATAGGTTACAGGGGTGGGCAAACAGGAACAGGATGTGTTTCAATACGGACAAGTGCAGGGTGCTGCACTTGGGTAGTAGGAACCAGCAGCACACTTATACGATGGGGAACTCCCTACTTGAGAGCACGGAGGCGGAAAGGGATCTTGGTGTCATTATTGACTCCAAGATGAACATGGGCCGACAATGCGAGGTCATGGTTGGCAGGGCTAACCGGACCTTGTCGTGCATCCACAGGTGCATCTCGAGTAGAGCCAGGGAGGTGATCCTCCCCCTCTATGCGACGCTGGTCAGGCCGCAGCTGGAGTATTGTGTCCAGTTCTGTGCGCCCCATTTCAGGAGGGATGTGGACAACATGGAGAGGGTCCAGAGGAGGGCCACCCGCATGATCCGGGGACAACAGGGCAGACCCTACAGTGAGAGACTGCGGGACCTGAACTTATTCAGCCTCCACAAGAGAAGGCTGAGGGGGGATCTGGTGACCATCTATAAACTCACTAGGGGGAACCAGAAGGGTTTGGGGGAGACGCTGTTTCCCCTAGCCCCCGCTGGCATAACAAGGAGTAATGGGCACAAGTTGATGGAGAGGAGGTACAGATTGGACATCCGAAAAAACTACTTCACAGTTAGGGTGGCTAGGAGCTGGAACCAACTTCCAAGGGTGCTGGCCCCTACCCTGGGGATCTTTAAGAAGAGGCTGGATACCTACCTGGCTGGACTCATTTGAGTCCCGTTTTTGTTTTTAGGGTTTCTTTTTGTTGTTCTCCCGCCCTGGTGGGGGGGTCGGGCTAGAAGATCTATTAGGTCCCTTCCAACCCTAAAACTATGAAACTATGAAGTACCTATATGTGATCCTGCTTCACTCTGCCCCTGAGCTGCTAATAGGGAAGACAAGTAGGTCATCTTCCTTCTTGTTGCTTTTTTGACTTAGGGGCTTGTTACAGCTTTCGTTTCAAGGCAAACAAATGTTAATTGGTCTAGTGGTGTTCAGCTTAGTGGAACAGTTGCCCCTTAAGGTGAATCTCTGCCTGTCCTTCACCTGCACAGCTGTGACTGGCCACTAGAGGCTTGGGAAGCAGGGGCAGGACTAGGAGCTAAGGGCAGGATGGGCTAGCTGCTCCCACTGGGCATAGCAAGCCCCCCAGCCCTGCAGCACCGGGCAGCCACAGTGCAGTGGCTCCC
>NW_005842476.1:1213566-1227379 GCF_000455745.1 Alligator sinensis | reverse complement strand
CGGACTGGCTTGCTCTGCCTGGCAGGAGCAGAGCCAGTCTGAACTGTGGTGGGAGGCACCACAACCACTGGTGGTCCTCCAGGGCTGTGGCACTTGCTCTGTCCTACATGCCCAGGGATGAGGTGCTGTGCCTCGTGTCACCACTGTGGCATCCTGACCTTCCCTGACTCAGGAGGGGCCATTGTATCCTGGGATGGTGGTGGACCTCAACTTGGGTGGAATAGCTGTAGAGAGTGGTCCCACCTTAATGCAACAGGAGCTAAATTAGGCAGATTCAAGAGAATCCTGCCCTAGAGGGGCATGATTTAAGCCAAACAACACATGTTGGAAGCTACTTTAAAGGTGTTAATGTGAAGCCAATCCAAGGGTTAAGAGCTCCAGAAACCACCTAAAATTACTGTGTAAAAAGACCCTTAGTTTTTAAGGCGAAGAGGCCCAATGTGTTACAAAATAGAATCATAGGGCTGGAAGAGACCCCAAAGGATCATTGGGTCCAGCCCCCTGCATGAGCAGGAAAGACATCTGGGGTCAGATGACCCCAGCCAGGGGACCGTCCAGTCTTCTCTTGAAGACCTCTAGGGTAGATGATTGCACCACCTCTACAGGGAGCTTGTTCCATAGTTGTAGAGAAGCTTTTCCTAATGTTCAGCATGAAACTATCTTCCAGGAGTTTGTGGGCATTGTTTCTAGTTTTCCCCCAGGGCGCCCTGGTGAATAGTTGTTCACTGAGTCCCTGATGTATGCTTTGATATAGTGGTAAGCCGCAATCAGGTCCCCTCTCAGCCTTCTTTTCTTTAGACTGAAGAGTCTGAGATCCCTCAGCTTCTCCTTGTATGGCTTGCCATGCAAGTCCTTGATCATGTGGGTGGCCCTTCTCTGGACCCTCTCGAGCTTTAGTGTGTCCTTGTTGAAGTGCAACGCCCAGAACTGGATGCAATACTCCAGCTGCGGCCTCACCAATGTTGAGTAAAGTGGGAGAATCACTTCTCTGTAACTGGAGATGTATCGACTGATGCATGCCAGAGTTTTGTTGGACCTAGCAGCTACTATGTTGCCTTGCCAGCTCATATTCATGCTGGAGTCTGTTGTTACCCCCAGATCCCTTTCATTTGTAGTGCTGGTCAGGTTAGCGATGCCCAGCCTGTAGGTGTTCTGGGGGTTCTTTCTTCCCAGATGCAGCACTTTGCATCTTTCTACGTTGAACCTCATCTGGTTCTCTTCTGCCCAACATGCCAGCCTGTCTAGGTCTGCTTGTATCTGCAGCCTTTCTGCGAGTGTGTCCACACAACCCCATATCTTGGTGTTGGCCAGTGGACTTTTCACCCCCTCATCCAGGTTGTTGATGAAGATTTTGAACAGCACTTGGCCAAGTACCGACCCCTGGGGTATGCCGCTGCCCACATCTCGCCAGCATGACACCGATCCATTCATTTGGACTCTCTGTGTCCTACCCCACAACCAGTCTTGCACCCACTTGACGGTCCTGCAGTTGAGCCCGATATCTTCCAGTTTTCTGATCAGTACCTTGTGGGATACCAGGTCTAAGGCTTTTTGGAAATCTAGGTATATAATGTCAACTGCTTTTCTCTCGTCCAGGTGACGAGTCACCTGATCATAGAAGGAAATGAGGTTGGCCAGATGTGTTGATGGATTGTTGATGGATTTTTCAGGATGGAATAGGACAGCCCTGCACCCCTAATGGGTTCAGTAAGATCTGGATTCCTGTGTTGATGATGCACAGCTTTGGAGAGACTATCACTACTTTGAGAGTTTGTTCTGGTGACTAATCATCCTCATTAGCCTCATTTCAATTTAAATTTGTCTGGCTTCAGTTTCTAGCCATTGATTCCTGTTATGCCTTTATCTGCTATGATAGAGGCTTTTAGTACTTGGTACTTTCTTCTTGTGGAGGCAACTGATGCAGCATCAGAACCACTCAGTCATCTTTGTGATAAGCTGAACAGACTGCAGGCACAAGTCTGCTATTGGCTATTTTCTTCAACCCTCTAATTCCTTCCATGATACTTTCTGCACTCCAGTTTTTTTACCTCTTTTTAAAATGTGGACACCAGAACAATTTTCATTATTTTAGTTGATCTCAATAATGTCATGTTCAGGCTCGTTTTGATTATCTTGTTTTAGCTTTAGTGTCTGAGTACAAGTTCTAAATGGTCTGAAATGACATTATTTCACAGGCTGTTTCTCTCATCACGACTGTAAGTGACCTTAACAGCGATGACTCTTGGGGACTATATTTCTGTCAGTGCCAAAGGCAAAGTTCTAATGGTCTTCCTGTAGATGTCTTTCAGATTTTATAGTTTCTACATGTATTACAACTTCCCATTGACAAGTGAGATTCACCTCTTCTCATTATGAGAACAAAATATTCCTTTCGCGATGGCATATCAGTCAACACTCCTGACACATTCTGGCATACTACCTAACCATGTAGAAAGTGCAATCTTTGGCCTAATGATGTATTTTTATAATTCTGGTATTGTTCAAATACCCTGTGGTGGGTGAATCACGTGAACCGACTTGCACTGACTGTACTCTGGATAATGAAAGTGAACTTGCACTGAAAAAAGGGCAACACCTTGGGTCTCAATCCTGCAAACCCATACATTAAAGGTGATCCTTTCCTACCACAGTGGTGCAGGGGATGAATTTAGGGTTACACTCGATTCTGTTCATAGAAAACTATAACATGTTTATTACATATTAATTTTTCATGTTATAGAATCCTATTATTGGTATTGGAGGGGAAGTCATTTTAAATTCGAAGTCATCTTGGATTTGGGTACATATGTAATTACAAATTTTTTAAAGAAATTAATTGATCCTGCTAATATGAAAGTATGCATCTGTTTTCAGTTGTTCAATAAGTTAAGGTTTTACTCATCTAAGGTTGACCTGAAACTTTATCCACATGTTTTAAAGCTCCTTCCACTGGTAATGCTTCAGTACTGGATAAACAATTAGCCTTAAGCACTTTCCCTTTTACCTCTTCCCCTTTAAATTCACTGTCAGGACAACATTGCAGTTGGTGTCAAATAACACATTTTCTACAACTTCAAAGCCCTGGCCCTTTTTCAAGTTTATTCATTCTACCCTGTGACCATTATTAATCTAGTTACTTTGTTCAGGTGAAAATCAACTTAGAGGTGTGGTAAATAGGCGTTTATTTCTTTTATTCCATGAAAATAGTACCTAAGCCTGTGCCAAAATATCTTTATTTCCTGAAAAGATGAGTGGCTGATCTTATAGTCATAGGCACGAATGAAAGGAAACACCTGGCTGTTTGAATGCTGTGTGTAAATGTTCAGCTTTGTGTTACAGAAGCTGCTTTTACTGACTGAATTTACCTTGCAGTTCTTTAGGGGGCTGTTACAGAGAACCTCAACAGTAGGATTTTACCTTGAGATTTTACTTAAGAGTATAGTATGAAAGATGATGTATTTTTACAATCAACACATTGATTGCTCTTCCACCTTAGTGGAGTTGCAGCTTGATTTCAGAGTAGTGGGAAATGATCCTGAAGTGAGGCAGTCATCATTATCACCCATGCCATTTAATCTTATTGGGTGATGTTTTTTCCTTCATTGCAGTTCTAAGGATCCCTCTATGTGCAGGTAAAGGTGCATGAAGCTCCTTGTGGCTTGGAGATTGCAGCAGCTGCAGTTTACCAGGCTTGGGGTGGGGGTGCACATGGGACATCAGCTGATGGAGCTCCCAGCCACAGGGGCCCCTGGCCGCACCATTCAGTTAATGGCATGATAGGAAGTAGCTGCAGAATTTGTGGAGTAACTTTGTAGCTTATTCCTCTATTTTATCAGGTCATTGATTGATTTAATATGTGGCTGGATGACCACTTAAGATGTGATGAGCTGGTTAATGCATAGATGGGGCCTACACAAAGCCACATTAAAATGTGAGCAAAGTTTTTATAGAAATAAAATACCTTTGTCAGCCCCACAACAAACTATGGGGTCTAGGAGCAGTTATGTGATGATTTATTTTCCCGTTTAAAGATTAATCTTTTGTGAAATGTGCTGGGAGAATTTCTTGGGAATAGTGCACCCCTTGCTACCTGTGGCTGAAAATCCTGTATGGTGGGGTGGGTGCGCAGGGGTTTATGTAAGGGGGAAGGCTGGTATGCCCACCCCGTGTCAATACTGAGGTAGTACATCCAGCTGTACTTCCCAGGAATTGTAGGAAGTGGGTAGATTTGCACCTTTATGGACTTACCAAATCAGATGCATAAGTTTTCATAAGCAGCTGTTTACTTCATCACATGCTGTGAAGGGACTGCAGGAGGCAGAGCTGCTAAATTGAATGCACTGATTGGAATACAAAGGGCAGGGAAGGGGGACAAAAAAGGAAGGGACATTGCTGGGTAGATGGAGAAAAACAAAGCAGTTAACCCAGTAGGGGATATACAGCTCTGTGGACCAGATGGTGCATGGGGTTTCTGCACAGCTGTATCACTTCACGTCTGGATTTGGTGCATGGGGCTGACCCTTCTCTGGATCCAGACCACGGACTGTCCCTGCACCACTCATTTGGCTTGTGAGGCTGGAAGGCTGTGCACCACTGGCCTAGGGTCAGGGGAGAAGAGAAACTCATTTAAAAAAAAAAAAATGTTTAACTTTTGCCTTTGCATTTTCAGGCTTCTAGAAGCTGCTTGGCCTATTTTAATTCAATAGCAACTATTGCAGCAAAGGCCTGAGGAAAAAGATCCTTATCCCAGTGGGGCCTAAACATCATATTTTTAAGCAATTGCTATAAAATAGATCAGTCTTTCAGCTTCATTAAAAGGAATAATAAAAATTGCGTATGCCACTGGTTGGTTTGTAAGCTATGTAACATACTTTGTTTTTCCCTTCCAGATTTGAACATGGAGTTCAACCCATCAGATCACCCACGGGCCAGCACAATATTCCTCAGTAAATCTCAAACAGATGGTAAGTTGCTGTATTTATTACAAGATTCACTCTTAAAACTGTTTCTAGATGCTTTGCTGGAATGCATGTGGTAGTCTCTTTTGAATGGTTTATTTTACATTTCTTTCTTTTTTTGGGGGGGGGGGGGATATAATCTATAACAGACAAATCTAATCATCTACAATAATTACGCTAATGCACACAGCCACCTGTAGTGCAAGCCAAAGACTTGGATATAAAGTTTTTTGTTTTTTCTTTGCTGTGCTCTACAAGAGTGAGGTACTCTAATAGCAGCTTGGTTTCATTGGATTTAATAGGTCAGTCCCTAATTTGAGTAAATGGAGATTATGGTGATAAATTCATTGTAAAGCTCTGGCCTACTGGTTTATTTCTTGTTACTCAAACTGCCAGTATTTGGGGAGCAAATCCCTGGGCACAGTGCCAGGTACTCCATGGACCTCCAGAAGTGGAAGTAGTCATCCACACAGCTCCCAGTTTCAGGTAGTATAGTTACTTTAGTGCAGTGCTGCTGGCGGGCTAATTAGCCCTGCTTGGAAGCAAACCTAACTGGCTCAGGTGTAGTATTTTGTGGTCACAGCTTTACTCACTCTGGTTCATGAGGTCATGCATGGCCCTGATACTGGTCTTTTGAGCAGGAAGCAGTAGAGTTGCATTTCTTTGGTACCAGGCAGTATCATACTGTATCTGTTGATGCAGCAAGGCTCTAGAAAACGGAAGGGGATATCTTGAACAAAATCTACCCCAAATTATAAAACATTACTTATTTATTACAAATATTAAAAAAAGTTAAAGAAACTCTCCAATAACCTACGGTTCTCACCTGGTGAAAGGTTTTACAGGGTCAGGCCTGTATACTCTTTAAGGTCTTTGAATTATTATCTGTTGGATGTTTTGTAACTGTCACAAGTGCTGGAACATGTGTTATGAAGGAAAGATCCAGCCTTTCTGAACTGAACCCAGGTTCATACGAGTTAATTTCATGGGTTAGCAAGATTTCACATTGTCCTTTACTGTATGGAATGTTTTTATTCGGTGATAGAGGTAACTAGAGCCTGTTTGTTTAGAGAGCCTCTTGATGTAACTAGCAGCATGGAAGCGACTTCCAGTCGTCAGCATCGGGCTTGTATCATATTAGTGTTCTGACAGACAAAGATATGAATAATAGATGCAAGCTGCGTTGTTTGCTGTTCAGACTTTCCAAGCAAATTATACTTTACTCGAGTCTTACGTAGCTGGGGGCATCTTAATATTTTCAGATACTCTAGAGGTGCCACTTTTTTTTTAGTCTATTTTTCCCAGTTGCTTTTTTTAGCACAGCCCTTCAGCAAAGATGCATTTAACGGTCGTTAAACAGGTAGGTCGTTAAGTGAGGAGTACCTGTATTGGAGAACCCCACAGTAGTAAGCAGTACGCCTGTTCGTATATCAGACCCATTGTGTAAGTGGGTGAGTTGCATAGAACACAAAATATTCAGGAATGTCCCATAGAATGAATGACACTATTTGGTGTTATGTAAATGGAGATAAGATTATTTTGGCTACTTATGCCCTGATATGATGTGGTAGTCTTCACTGACTTTCTTAAGGCTCAATAAAAGTTCATCGTATCCCTGCTTATATAAAGTAACTTTTTTTAAAAGTCTTCCTTTTTTAAAGGAACTGCTCATGATGTTAAATCATGGTATTGAAAATACTCCTTTTCATATATTTTAAGGTTATTTTACTACTTTCATAATAAGGCATAATGCTGATTTGCTTTGTGCTCGCCTGGAAATAGGGCAGTGCTTTTGTCTGTAATGGAAGGTTCTGTGTACTGCTTAATGTGTAGGCTGTGGTTAAATAAGGGTTTTCAAAGCCAAGAATCTCAGTGAAATAATTTTCCCTCTGTAATGGGGATGAGACTTGATTGATTTCTATTTCATTGTGGTAGGAATAGCCCTTTCCATTAGTTGGGATACAGCTGCCTTCCTTCTTCATTTTATATTGGGTCCTTACAAGCTAAATTTTGCAGGGTTGGGATAGTAATTGATTTCAGAAGAGCATTTGGAAAGTCCTATTTATGGGATGGGCAGAAATAAAGCAGCTCTCCAGATCACAACTAGTAATTCCCTTGCTTCTCTAGGAAGGGGAATCTAAATTATTTAGGTGTTCTCAAAACATGAGAGGTTTTGATTGATGTGTAATTATTAAGCCTTTTATCCTGTGAAGTCTACCATTAGAACTGCCTGTACACATTGCACAAAGGAATACTAAGAGAGCAGAATAATAAAGAAAAAATCATATTTCCTCCTCCAGTTACTACTGGAAAATGTATTCCTCCTGTGGTAATAAAAATGCAACTTTAACAATTCAGAAGTGCTTGCAAAAATGGGAACCAGGTCATTTGGCTTTAAAATCAAGAAAATTAAGAAGTTCTGGTAGCTATCCCATCCGTTCATATCTTCCCAGGAAACAAGTTATAAAGAAGTAAAAAAGAAAAGGAAAAGAAAATGTAAGAGGGACTTAGTATCTGATCTTCTAAACTGTGGCACTTGGTCTGTTCAACTTCAGTTCATCTCCAAACATCATTCTTGGAAGCTAAACACAGTATTTGTAGCCAAGAGACCAAGTGATAGTTGATTATAATGAAACCAAATTATACTGGGGCCAAGGGCACTTCTGCTGTGTAAGAGGATAAAGTGTTCTGTTCCTGACTAGAGCCAGTAGTGAAGAATTGCCTTTGTGCAGGGTTGGAAAACTGGAAGAAGTGTCTTTGGTATCTCTTTTATACCAAATATCTCTATCCCTGCAGCGAGGGGGAGTTGTTGTGGGAGGAATAGGGAGCAGAGGTGAAAAGGTGCAAGATAACAAACATTTGCTAGACCTGACCGTCCATCGGCATAAATTTCCTTGCACTAAGGCTGGGCTAACCAGAAAGAGAGCCATCATTGGCATCTGCCAGCCAGCTCCACTGGGGCTTACGACCCTTGAAATTTTCTTACCTTTTGGAAAAAGATTGAGGGAGGAAAAGATCAACCTTCGTCTTGCGAGGAATGAGGAATCTACACTGTGATGATTGATGTTTGTAGAGTGAAGGGGCTGTTTATACACACAGAGTGGAAAGAGGGTAAAAGGCATGGAATGAATTAGCCATCAGGTCTGTCCTAACCCTGCTACCCAGGTAATTGTATGCTGGTAGGAACATGGAGCCATTTGAAGGGTGAAGGAAAAAAAACCATCAGCAGCAAATCAACAGACAAACAAGGAAAGAGAGGGTAGAGGGTGATGAATAGCCTATTTAAAAACTGGAAGGCTGTAGTGAAGGCAAAGGGTATGTTTGTATAATGTCCCTGACTCATTGCATGTCCGTGCCTATAGTATGATTGTGATCATGCCTGTACTGTCAGCTACCTATGAAATGAAAAGAAATAATAAAAACTTTAAAATTTCTCTCTCACAAGAAATATGTGACAGATGCTAGTCCTGTCACTTAATGCACTTTCGGAAAGCTTCTGGGTCACTTTGATGGGCACAGTATAAGAAACAGAAATGAATGGGTGAAGTACACCAAAGTGTAGTTACTCAACCAAGGCTTGGAGTCGCTGCTACTTTCTTTCAGTTTGGTCCGCATATACAGTTGTTGGTCTGGAGGCAACCAAATGCAGTGGTATTGTCATTGTGGAACAGAGTGCTGCAGACTGGCTAAGGGAGACTATTAATAACAATTAAAATTGCGTATATTTAATTAGCTGTAACAAGTGCTTATCTAACAGTTAAAGATAGAGGGGGAAAACCCTTCAAGTACTTCAACTACTGTAGGTCTGACTGCAACCCTTACCAAAACAGTGGGTAGTATTGTGATATTGGGTAGTACTCGTACAGTAGTCAGGTGTGTAACTGCTCAGCATAAGTAACAGCTGCAGGATTAGGTTCACTCATTTTAGGAGGGGGAGAGCCAATGCCTGTAGTCTTAAGGCTTGCCTACACAAGGAAGTTAATGATCAGTATGCTAGTCTGCTCTAACTCACTATATGAACAGTTTTATAATTAACTCAGGGCAAGGTAGCTTTAGTGGAGTAATTTACCAACCGGTAACTTCCCCATGGTGACAAGTCCTTACTGAAATAGCCAAATGAATAAATAGCTTTAATTGGACACCATAATGGAGAATACCTTTAAGTGTACAGGTATATATGTTTCTTTCTGTTCATGTACTTAGTGCGTTAATGATGATGCACATGGATATCCTCCTCTACTTTTGATTATAATGGAGAAAAAATAAAAAATTCAGGCATATAATATTTCTGTTACATTTTATGTTTTTGCAGTGAGAGAAAAACGCAAGAGTCTCTATATAAACCACGTAAGTGAAACTATCTCCCTGTGGTGTATTTTTGTTGTTGTCTATATTACACGGTGTTAAGAATCATTGCAAATAAGTCCCTTATCAGTTATGACACTTGAGGGTTGATTGTCTGCATTAGGATCTAAAAGCATGGGTCTCTGTTTCTTGATAGGAGTCCATTAGCTTGATGGAAACCTGTACACGGTGTATAAGTAGCAGGGTTGAAGAGCCATACCATTTTAGCATGATTTCCAAAATTATTTCAGAAACTGATATTACTGTTAAATTCAGAACATAAGAATGTGTTTTCCATGTGCAATTTGCTTAATGTGGAGAGTATACAGAGAAACAGTTATTTATGCAAAAGCCTGAAAGATCCTGACTGATGCATAGTATACATATATAAAGTTAGGTAAAAGTAGAAGGCATTAGATGTGTGTATGTATCTTTCACAATTCTTTAGTTCATTTACTTTGAAATAACTGTATCCTCATAGTTGAGGTCAAGAGCAAAACTCCAGAGACCTTTACTAGATATGGGATTTTTCTCCTCTTAGTTGCTTGTTTTTGCCAACCCCAGGTGCTCAAAAATCATGAATTGGGTCCCAACATCATAAGGTTTTAAAACCTTTTTTTGTATTTACCTTCTGGTTTGAAGTGAACTTGGGCCACATTTTTCATCTTTTCTCTGGCTAGAAGGCTAGAAATTAATGAAAGGAAGAGAAAGCAAGCTGAGGTACTCGTATAGTTTTAAGAACTGAGGCTTTGAGGAGACGCAATATCACACAGCTTGGGATAGAATGATGAGAGTTGTTAATAATGGCCAACAAATGTTTCTTTTTCTAAAATATGCCATGTCCTATTGTTTAGGTGCATGACAGAACAGTTTGCATTGACATTGTAGTCTTTATAAAATGATTTGCAAAGTTAAAGTATTAGATTGTTGAATATTTGCCAACCTGTGTTGAATAGCTGGTGCTGACTGCATTAACACGAAACTTTTGCTGCTGAGGGCCGCAGCGTCCAGATTCAGTACACTTGTCCCTGATGATGTTGTGACAATCCATCATATGCCTTGGGGTAACCACTGCAATGGCCTGTTTCTGCCCAGAGTAGCATAAATGGGCTATGGGAGAATTCCCTTTGCAAAGGGAGTGAGGAGGACCATTGCAGACTCTCTTCGTAGTCCTCTGTTGCAAGCTGTGACGTAAGGCATTTGAGGGGCAAGGCTGAGGCCAAAAGGGGCATTTCGAGGCCTGGGTTGTATGTAGTGCTGTCCAGGTTCTTGGCAGTGCTGCTGCCTGATCATCCAGGTTCTTGTAGTCATGATGGGAACCACTTTGGCTTATGGAGCAGCCCTGAAAGGAATGTATACAATTGGCTTAAAGCCAAAGCAATCCTCTCTTCTCATGGTCTATGAGTCACTTTGTCTCATAGGGAAGTGGCACAAAATCTCACTGACTGTTGTGACTTTATAGCTAAAACAGAGCCTTGTTGAAGCTTTGGTTCCTTCCCCAACCCCGCAAATTTGTCTGGATCTAATGAGCATGTACGTTTATTTTAATGCTTTTTCTTCGTTTCTTGTTAACTATTTTACATGTCAAAGAAAAAGAAAAATACATTTTAATATCGCATTTTCCAAAGCATAGGTGCCAACTTGGGTTTTTACTGGTGGGTGCTTGCAGATGTAAAAAAACAAAAAAAAATTCTGGAGCTTTGCTTTAAACTCCTGTTCTGAGCCCCACATATGCCCAGAAGAGGCAGTGTGTTACTTCAACCTGGCTCTGCAGCATCTGTATAGATCGGGTGCTTTAGTGGGGCCTTTTGGCACTTTTTTACCTAATAGCTGATTCGAATCGTCTTTAGCTAAAAGCACCACTAAAGCACCCTATCTTTAAAGATGCTGCACAACCAGGTTAAAGTAATGTGCTGCTGCTTCTGGTAAAGCTTTTTTTTTTTTTTTTAAATGCCTGAGCCCTTGCTAATTTTTTTCAGTGATTGCTTAGGCATTGACTCTGTGGGTGCTCTGGGGCTTCAGTTTCAAAGGACTTAACTGATCTGATTGCATGTTCTAGTATTGTTTTATGATAGAATTATGATTATTGTGAATGTTGAACCATCCCCTCAATATGGAACTATGCAGCAAGGTTGAAAGAGAAAATCATATTAACTAATGCAAATGGTCTTATTTCCATTCTTATTGAGTGTATTAACATTGGAAATAGTTATTACAATGTGATCTTTTTCAGGTTAGATATAATTAAATTAGTTTAAAAAATTCAAGTTTGATATAACCTCTTAATACCAAACATATAAGTTGCTTGTGTAAGATATCACTATTTCTAGCTGTTTCTAAAGTACTGGACATTTAGGTAGTCATGCAGTTAGGGTCTGAGGAATTTTATGCCCCAACCCCACAATTTGCATGACCCCTCATGCCAGACATGCATGGCAAATCATGTGACTTGGGGGGTAAAATTCCCTAGCCCCGAGTTGTGCAGCTATTGGCTCCCCTGTACCAATCCTGATACGGTGATTATTGTGATCAGACAGAGGACAGCCCCAGGATCTAGAACATAGCTGCCCTATGGCTAATCTTTGGGACTGGGGAAGAAGCAGTCTTAGGCCCTGTAATAAGACTCAGGACTGCCTCCTGCCCAGTCCATAGGGCAGGACTCCCTGTAACCCAAAAGGTTTGTTGCATTGCTCTGTAATTCCCTCGGGAGTCTGAAGGGCAAGGCTCGAAACCTGCCAGATTGTGTAGAGTCTTGGGGCTCCCCACCAAGTTCTGGACCCTGGACTGCCCTGTCTGGATGCGGATAATCAGCTGATTGTTGGCATGTGGATGGGGCAGCCCTGGTCTGGGACATGTGCCACACATGGTTTATCATGCCATACAAACCAGCCACAAAACGTTATATACTTTGGGTGTGTGTACACGTTGCTGTATGGTGCCATTGCTATGGTGCCGTGCTTTAGTACTTCCTTTTGGGAAGTACCAAAGCAAGGTGCAGTATGGGTGGTTACTGCACCGTGTACATAGCGCATGGATAGATTTTGTCACTATGTCACCATAACGGCGTGCTATACCTGGGGAGCACACAGCTATGGCGACATAGCTGGCGATTAGGGGTATGGGAAGGAAGCCATATTTGATTGGTATTCGGCCCGACTCAGGGGACAGGGATTCGGTTTGTTGATTCGGGTCACTGTCCTGATTCGATTCGGCCTAATCTGAACCTGAAGATTCGATTCTGACTTGGAGAATCAGTGACTTGGCCATAAACACAGCTTTAAGTGTTTTTCCTACATACTTCAAGTTACCAGATGTGGCTCATGAACACTGAGATGGTGGGACGGATAGAGCATCCCACAGCAGCATGGGGGGCCCCCTGCATGCTCAGCAGCAGACCCGGGAGTGGACTGGAAGTACTTCTGGTCCACTTCTAGGTCTGCCACCGAGCATGTGGGGGACCCCCCTGCGCCTCCCTGGCTTGGTGATCAGCTGTGGGGGGCCCCTGGGTGCCCCCTAGACCCAGGAGGCACCAGTTGCTGAGCCAGAGGGTGGGAGGAGGGGTCCTCCATGTGCTCCATGGTGGACCGGAAGTTCTTCTGACCCACTTCTGGGTCTGCTGGGGAGCGTATGGGGGACTCCCCTGCACCCCCCCCCCGGGTGGGCCGTGGGGCGCCCCCCCCCCCTCCCCCCCCCCCCCTGGCTCAGCGATTGGCCACAGGGGGCCCTGGGTTCCCCTCCCCCCAGACCCAGGAGGCACCAGTCAGTGAGCTGAAGGGGGCACGGGGTGGGGGTGGGGGGGGCAGCACACTCCCTGGCTGACCTGGAAATGGACCAGACTTCTGGGTCTGCCGCTGAGCACGCTGGGGACCCACCTGCGCTCCCATGGGATGCTCCATCTACCCCAGCATTCACGAGCTGCCTGGTACCTCGAGGTATGTAGAAAAAACATAAAGCTGTGTCTCTTCAAATCAATTCAGAGGGTTCTGAATGGATTTGGAGAAATTAAAGGGTCTCTGATTTGATTCAGATTCAGAGATTCAGCCACTGAATCGGGCTGAAGCGAATCAGCGACTGGAGCTTTGCACAGCCCTACTGGCAATCACATGTAGACACATGTGATTGCTATGTTGCCATAGCATGTCACTACATTGCTGTAGGGCACCATGTAGACCTGCCCTCTATATGGAACATCTTTGTGCCCAGTTAGCCGTTTTATGGCACTATTGACTTAATTTGTATCATGTTGCATAATTATGGGTGTTATTAACAGGTGCCATCTTGCTATAAATATAATGTCTGTTGGGGCCCTATATGACACAACACTATTTACAAGTCAGTGGCATCGTGTATTTACAGCAGGTCAGCACAGCAATAACTTGCACAATTACATAAGCACATAAGAGATGCCATGCTGGATCAGACTGGAAATCTAGCGCAACTTTTTGTATCTCACAGTGGCACAGGTGGTAGTATTTATATAGGGCCTCTTCAGACTGATCTATCCTGTGTTC
>NW_005842476.1:1192632-1213535 GCF_000455745.1 Alligator sinensis | reverse complement strand
CTTTCCCTATAGCTTCTGGTATTTAGAGGCCTAAACAATCCTAATTAGGAGCTTGGACCTGTCACTATAATGTTTAATAATTAATGGACCTGTATGAATTTGTCTAATGCTCTTTTGAACCTGATTAAATTTAGCCTCTACAGCTTATTGTGGCAATGAGTTCAAAATGCTAATTACATTCTCCCTGAAAAAGACCTTTCTTCTGCTAGTTTAAAACCTTCTTCCTAATAAATTCCTTGTATATCCCTTATTTTTGGTATTGTGAGAGATTATAAATAGTAAATCCTTATTTTCTATCTCCATACAATTATTTTATTAGACCTCTATCAATCCCGTTTCAGTCATCTTTTGTTTACCTGTTCAGTCTTTTTGTACAGAAGCCTTTTCATGCCCTGGATCATCCTTGTGTGTACCTCCTCTAGATATATTTACCATCTCCTTTTGTTGGTGTGGAGACCAGAACTGCACACAGCATTGAAGGGATGGGCATAGACAGTTTGGTACAGTGGCATTGTGATATTTTCTGTTTTCAGTTCATGTAGTAATTTCTAGCATTCTGTTTTTGTCTTTTTTTTTTTTTTTTTTTTTTACAGCTACTGAGCACTGAGATGATGTTTTCAGATAACTATATACAATAACACCAAGCTCTTCTTTACATTAGCTGTTAGCACTCAGAAAGCCCATCATTGTGGGGGGAAAAAAAGTGGATTCAACTAAAGTGACACTTTGCGCCCATGTTTACTAATGGTTCTTTTAGACCATATGTCCTTCAGAAGGAGTAATTCAGCCCAGTAATTTACATACTGCTCCGTGGTCACTTGCCAGATTTCACTTTGACCAAGAGGTAAAGTAGAGGATAAAAGTTATGTAGTAAAATTTAAGCAATACCTCTACTGCAGATTTTAAATAGCAACATTTTTGGTGAACTGCGTCTCATAAGTTCTTACTCTCCTTGAGGTATTCTAATATCCATCTTCCAACTGTGTTTTCCAAATCCCTGGTAAGTCTGAAATTGTAAGTCTGAAGTGATTTCCTGATAACTATGCTGAAAAAAACCCTTATTTTCTTCTCCTCTGATTACGCACATGGACTGATAACCAGCCTTTAGCTAAGATTTATGTCATTAAAAACATGAAGACCATGCAGCCCACATTTTCAAAAGCAGCCTCTGTTTGGGGGTTTTGCTGTTTCTGTAATTGAAATGTTTGAAGTTTAGGACTTGATTTCCCCCTTCCCCCCCCCCCCCGGTGCTGAGTAACCATAGGCCCCCCCCTCAGCACCTCTAAGCATTTAGGTTTTATATTTGCAAAATTGGGCACTCCAGTTTGGAAGTCGCTTTTGAAAAAGGTACCCTAAATACAACTGCTTTCTGTGCCTCAGAATTTAAGGCCAGAAAGGGCAATTGTAATGATCTAGTTCATGCTATTTTCTTTGCAGTGAGTAGAGGTAAATAAGCTAAGGATACAACAGCTGTTTGTGGTAAGTCAGACAGCATTTAATACAACAGATGTTTTGTTATGTTGTACTTATTACTTCGTTTCTTTGGCATCATTCTCATCTCTCCAGATGTGTTAAGAAACATATTCCTAGGAGGAGCTGCTGTTATACATCATAGCAAGCAACTAATCTTCTTTACTGACACGTTATGTCCAGTTCCCACATCTGCCCTAGGCCATGCTTTCTATGCGGCTGGTTTGTCGTCTTTCTATAAAGGCTGTGTGCCATAATGCAGACTCCACTCTTTTGCAGTTTTTACACAAGGCCATTGTTTCTTTTTAAAATTTCTGCATATACTGGCTTTTCTCTTATGAGAAAAAACTGGGAAGGTCAACAGATAAATATGTTTTTGTTCTTTACATGGGTATTAGAGTGGTGTGATCGAGCACACAGAGTTGAACAGCTTGTAAGAGTTCAGGTATGTTGAGAAGGCTAGTCAGCAAGAGAAATCTAGAGAAATGTTGCTTACCTCAGTTTTTTCAGTTCTTTATAATAAAATATTGGTTTAGAAATTTGCACAAAATGTGTTTTTTATCTTAGTACTGCATAGGTACTTGAATCTCTTTTGCTGTCATATCTTGTGGTCTTTGGCAGTTTCCTGAATTAATTTTCTTGCACTTAGAAAAATAGTTATCAAATTGTCAATTTTGTTGCTTGTATTCCAGTTTGCTTTTATCTTTCCACTTGAAATATGTCTTGTCAGCATAGCTACGTTTGTTTTTTCCTATTTCCAAGTGTTCTCTGTCTCTTAAAGCATTTTCATTGGGTGAATGGATTCCTTTTTCCTATAGAACAGTTATAAGTTTAGAATTGCTTTAGTTTACTGAGCTTTGTCTGGTGCTAGTAGTTACTGTGTTACACTGTGAATAGCTGAGCCTGAAAGATCCAGTGGTTCTTTTGAATAAAATAAATGATTGCTCCAGTGTAGTTAGTCTATTGAAAATTGTTTTTAGGGTGGTGTTGAGTCCCACAGACTGCTCTACTGCTCACTGAAAGGTAGAGTTTAGAAGAAAGCAGCTATGAAAGAGCTGCTCCAAGTCACATTTTATCAGGTGTTCAGTTTCTTCATGTGAATCCAAATTCCATTTTCCTTGCATAGTTAATTGGCAGTTTGGCATTTTTAGTACTACTTCAATGTTCACTTTTTCTTTTAATATGCTCTAACTTGACTTAGTAAGTGGTTCACAGGGTGGAAAAGATGAAGACTGAGATAAAGCTTGCTTTTTCTTTACTGCAGAAGAGATTGCATCAGTATCTCAGTCTTCAGAAGAAAAGCAAATGGGAAGAACTGTTTTGTTTTGTTTTCCTTTTTTTCTCTTTTCAGGAGCTGAATTTTGTGGGAGAGAACTTTCCTTTTTTTCTGCCAAGCTTAAATTAGGATTGTTTTCCCGTTTTGGAGGTCATGAAACTTTTGTCTCTTTGGTAACACAAATTTTTAGCATCTAATCTTAGGAGCAGCATCATCCTCAAAAATAAACTGCCTTTCTCATAAGGGAATCTTCCTGAAGGAGAAGCTGTCCTCAGTGGAAGGCATCCAGACCCTTCTCTTGGCACACCCTTTGAAATGTATAGTTTAGATCAGTTTTGTGCTTTATAATGGGGTCTAGTAATGATCTTGAAGCATACAGAATCTCTGGAATTGGTTTAAATTCCCAGAAGGCTTATTTAACTTCTCTGCCTTTCCAAGGCAGATGTTTTAAGCTCTATTTACACTTATAGCGTGAGCATCTTTGGCTATAAAAACATCTTTGGATAGTCTGAATCTTTTCAGGTGCCCAAGCCAATATTTCATCTCTTCTTATTTTGTGCTCTGGCTGCCACTCTTCATTCTGGAAATGGCTGCTTTCCAGTGTGCTGATCCTGGAATCTGATCCACAAAGACAGTCTTGCATTCCCGCTGAATTTGTCTGGTTTGTAAAGGTACTGCTGCACGTATCAGATTGCAGGGTCTGTTGTGGTGGGGCTACTTGTGTGCTTAAATACTTTGGAGCTTTGGCTTTGTAGTTTATGTAGCAGTTTGATTCTTTGGGAAGAAAGCCTTGATATAAATACAAAATGTTACTGCTGTTAACGATCAGAAATGCCCAAAGCTAGTTATTATGGAGATTCATAATTGCAGTCCAGATAGAATGCTTTGTTCCTATAAACTATTTCAGCTAATAGTCATTAGTCAGAGGGAGGAACAAAATGGTTTAGAGGGACATGGAGAAGCCCAAACGTACTTATTGGTGACCCAGACTCTGGTTGCACTTCTGGGCCTGCTCCCAGGTGTGAGCCCCGCTTCTGCAAATGAATATACATCAGGTTCATGATGCCCTACTTTGGGAACTGCTGCTTTAGAGACTGTTCTTTTCTTTCCTAATTGCCATGCCAATCTGGAGACTGAACATCACTTTGATATGAAATGCAAAAGTTTGGAATGCGTGTGCCAGTGTTAAAATGTAGCAGACAATTTTGTTTGACTCAGTTTTTCATAGTGGTAGGTAGCAGGAGAGAGAGTCTTTAAAGAAATCACTGTACATTAATTGTTGGGCTGGGAATACAGCAATGCCCTCGTGCTGCAGCAAACCATAACCAGTTGCATGCTACGTAACCTGATGTCTGCAAAGTGCTCTTCATGGAGTTAAACACGCTTGTAAACTTGGGTTTGTCATCAACAGTTAAATGAAGCCCTGCATACATTACAGAAACAAATTTATCAACTGTTGTTAATTAAGTTTTGCATTCTGACATGTCTAGTCTGTTTCAATGGAGCCAATTTACGCTTATAAAGTTGACACAATTTTTTTGAACCCAAGTAGAAACCTAGCCTAGGGTGCAGCTTTTGAACCTGGTTTCAGGTGTATCAGCTTAATCAACTATGGATGGAGTTGAACCATGTAATAAGGTAGTTCTGTGCAATAAAGTTTAATTAATGTTGGTTAAACTGGATTGTGTTCTGCATTGTAGATGTAAAACTTAAGACAGGTGAGTTTCTTCAGTTAAGAATGAAGCAGTCTCTTGCTTCTATTGTGGGGGTTTAAGACCGTTACAGACATACTGCTTTGAGCAGGAGGTTGGACTAGATGACCAAGCCTAATTTTCTAGGATTCTGTGATCTAGCCCAGGGGTGGACAAAATGGCAGAATTGGCTGGCTGCCAGACTCCATTTCCCAGCAGCCCCTGCCCATGTGGCTGGGCCAGTTTCTGTGGAGCCCCAGCAGCTGCGCTGTGATAGCACGGAGCCAGGGTTTCTGTGGAGCCCGGCCTCAGCAGTACTGGCAGGGTGTGCGGCTGGGCTGCAATCTTGCAGTGGTGACTGTGGTTTGGAGCTGGGGAAGACCATGATCTGTAGCCTGCATGTCCGGGCAGAAGTGCGCAGGCAGCAGATCGCGGTTCTGCCTTCGCTCCGGACCACACTTGTAGCACTGCAAGTAGCGGAGGCAGAGCTGCGACCTGCTGCCTGCACGCCCCTGCCCGGAGCATGCAGGCTGCAGATAATGACTCTGTCCCGGCTCCAGACCACACTGTCACTGCTGCAAGATCCCAGCCTGGCCCTGGAACAGCTCCTCACCCTGCTGGTGCTGCTGGGGCTGGTCTCCATGGAAACCTTGGCCCTGTGCTATCCCAGCATGGCTGCTGCTTGGGGCCAGTTTTCATGGAGACCCCGCCACCTGGGCAGGGCCTGCTGGGAAATAAAGTCCACTGCCAGTTGGATCCGGTCCATGGGCCGGACTTTGCCTGCCCCGATCTAGCTGTTCCTTGAAGGTAATTATTTTGCAGTCACATCCTGCACGATGGAAATAAATGCAGAGTTCTGCAGAATGATACAAAGCACAGATTTGCACAGGCTGCGTGACTTTGGCAAATTTCCTTCATTGACCTGTAAAATGTTGCCTCAGTGAGAACAACCAGTTGTCTAAAGCAATTGAAGGTCCTCAAGGTGAGCTGTGCTCTGTGCTGTATGAGTCAGAAACACTCCTGATCCTTGCCTGCTGCTGTAAATTAGCTCCATAAACAACTTTACGTGCTAGCTTTGCCTACTTGCTTTTGAATGTCACTAGCCTTTACTGCCTTGGGGCAAATGACAGAGAAATAATTTGTAGCATCTTCCCTTAAAAAATAAAATATCATGAATCCAATTTTAACTTTTTTGAGGTATTTTGGATATGGGGCCAAGTAGAAATCATTCTTTTTCACAGGTTTTCATGAAACAGGTTTTTAGTTTGTCGTGCCTTTTTGCACAGCAAGAACAAATGCTGCAGAACTCATGTGATTTCTGTTTTTATTCAGTGACTTGGACTTACAGCTGTTGTTTTTGATCAGACACATACTATTTAAGATTCAAGCAGTTCATGCATTTCAGACATCTTAAAATCAAAATAAAACTAGCATAAATTGGAAGTTATAAAAGTTGCTGGAGGATGCTGGATGCCAAGTTGATATGTAATGTTTCCTTAGAGTTAAACATTGGCTGTGGCAAAACAGCTGATTTTAACAGCTCAAAATGTCCCTGCCTGAAATGAAGGCACTGAAATCTTGGTATCTCAGAGCTTATTATATAAAATGTGCAGAGGCTGAAGCAGATGGAACAAATGTCTTCCCTTTGTATGCCTTTTTCTTACAACTTTGCTTAAATATGTTCTATTTTATTTTCTGCAACCTGTGTTGTCTGCTGCCTCCCACCATGTTAAGGTTGGTAACGTGTGGATGATCATGACTTTATATGGACGACAGAGCAGAAATCCCCTTCACCCAACAAAATCTGTATAGACTGCTCAGAAGCACAATCGAGAAATTGTTAAATAGGCCTTAAAAACGGCTAAGAGACTGACTGATCCAGGCTCCCTTGACCGACTGTGACATTAACAGAATATAAGGCTGTTCGGACACTGAATTCTTTTTTGGTATAGGACCTGGGTCTCAGTCTCTGAAAATCCCTGGTGCTTTTATGTAGTGAGACTAGCCTTTGGATATGTAAGGTAACCTGGTAGCCATTAATCCTATTTAGTCATCTCCTTTCCCCTTCCTGAGAGTCAAGTTCTTAGATTTAGAGTAAAGTCTTTGGAATCTCTTGTCCTCCGTGAAGCAGGTCAGTTCTTTTGCAGCTTGCTGTCCAGTGCTTCACAGTGCTCCCCACAAGGATCAGCTGTGTTCCTGGACTGTCAGAGATCAGGTCTTCTCCTGCAGTTCTGTAAATCAACAAGAATAAAACCTTAGTACAGTGGAACCTGGGTCATTCATGTCCAGGCAGTTCATAACCTGCTGAGTTCACAGTGGGTTGCTGAATTAGACAAGCTGCTTACCTGTTTGCTATGGCTTATATTTCATCTGGAGCTCATCAGTGGTCCCATACAACTGATGTGTAATAAAAACCAATAGAAATGGTGTGAGCACTTCAGTGGTTATATATGACCCCTGGATACTATGCAAACCCTCATCTTCAGAAGGGACTGGGAACTGGACCATGCAAAGTATCCAGATTCTGCTGTGTGATGTCTGGAAAAACTTGTCAGCCTGGTGCTAGGAGTATGGAATTGAAAGGGGCCTTCTGGGCTATCAAGGCTAGTCTTTCCCTCCCTTTCTCCCCTCAACTTTTTAAAGGCACATGGGGAATCAGAATCTTATTTTCTCACATTCAGGATGCACTGGGGAGCAGACGTTTACAGTGAACAGGCTGTACAGTTCTTGAGGATCCTTTTGAGTCTTGCAGTATTTACAGCTCCCTGGGATCACTCTTTCCTGTGTTGTCCTTTCAGTGACATAGCTGTCACTTTAGTACAGGGCTGTAGAGCTCTCTGCCCAGTTTGGCTATATTTCTTTTCTCGTATTTCTTAATGCATTTTAAGACTATACCCAAAGCCAAGTCTACATTTTATAGTTTATTAATTCCACCTATTGACTTGACTTTCCAAGTCATAACTCTTTTAAAGAACAACTTTGCAAACCCCATGTTGCCTCAATGAGACCTTAAAATTTACATCCACAAAATGCCAGAACTACAGGTGTTTACCAAGTCGATCTTCATGCTTTTTAGGGTTGAAAAGGGAAATATTTTTCAAAGTTACTTGGCTGACTAACTCCCATTAGTTGACCAAAATGTTTAGTGTATATTTGCCAGTCTAGACGTTTACACTGGTTTCATCTCTCTTGTATCCAACCCTGTAGCTACGTAGATCGAACTTCATGGTTTTTATTGCCAAAGGACATCCATGTCATTTGAGTGAGACACCTGTTTCTTCTGGCAGGGTAAGGTCCTCCTGGATTGAGAGGCAGTCTCACTTTAGAAAGCCACCTGACAGTCTGTTGCCAGTACTATATAATGTGTGAAGTGTCTTCTCGGAGACTCACTGCAACTATACAGTTTGTTTTTCCAGTATTTAGGACTCATTTGGCACTAAGAATTCAGAAGAATAGGTGTTTAGTTCTAAAATTTCCTTCTCCTTCTGAAGAAAGTATGTTTGTCATATCCTACACCTGAGAAGATTCAACAAGTGCATACACTTTTTTTCAGGTTCAGGATGATAATGCATGCTTCAGTCACACCAGTCCCCAGGCTTAAGACTAATTGGTGGCTGTTTAACTTGTAGGAATTATATTGCCATATGGCTGTTTAACTGGCTCAGTAGAAATACCTCAGATTTACAGTAGGGCCCAACAGTTATCAGGACAGCTTACTCCTAAGCATGATTGCTGAGGCACTAGGAGGCAGTTTCACTTCAACTGGCTGTCTGCTGGCCTGCTTACCATCTATTGCATGAGTCTCTCTGATGTCTTACAGGTTCACCTTGTCACTGTGCATTTACCTGCATTAGAGTCTTAACTCCGATGTGGGATCTCAGTGTTTAATCTAGTAACGCTCATGAAATTTCTATTCAAGAATCTTGAATAGTTTGATACATCACCTTACCTTTCCAGTGGTATTTCTCGCTTTCACTTTGGTCTTCACTTGCTATGCCTTTCTACCCATCCTTTCATAGTCAGCTTGGTTCTGAGGTTGGATTGTGAATTTGTCTTCAGAGGTACTAGAATTTCGGTCAATTAACCTATTGGACTTCTTCCTGAAAGTACACTTACTGCCAGGATAGCATGACTTACTGGTTCCTGGAGTCTTCACCAGCGCATGCTTTGAATTGTGAGGGAACGTCATGCTTAGTATGGCTGTGCAAAACAGCACCATTTTGTTTCGACTTCTGCTTTGCCATTTCGATGGGACAGTGTTTCGTTTCGTTTAGTTTTGAAACTGATGTTCTGTTTTGTTTCGTTAAATCTGTTTTGCTGTTTTGACGTTTCGCCCATAGGGGAATCATGAAACTGCCTATAACTTTGTCATTTCTTGCCTGAGTCGAATTTCTTTGTCATTTCTTGCCTGAGTGAAAACAGCGGGGAGGGTAACGCCTGCTGAGGCCACAAAGCCTGTCAAATTTTAAGGAGATAGGGGCAGGGGTTTCTGGGAAACCACCTCAAAGTCTTGAAAGCAAAACTCATATCACTTGTAAGGGTGATAGCACAGCGGGGGGAAAACAGCAAGTATGATAGCCACTGCTGAGGCTACGAAGCCTGCCAAGTTTCAAGGAGGTAGGTGCAGGGGTTTCTGAGAAACTGCACCTCCAGGTGCTGACAAGCAAAACATATGACGTGTGTGTTAAGGTGCATGCCTGCTGGGGCCTCTACACGACATGGTAGTGTGCCCCAATGAGGTCTCCTTCTCCCCTACAGCCTCAGTCCGGTCCACCACTTTAAATGACAACAGGTAAGTAAGCAGCACAGTAGCACCAGCAGCATCTCAGGCAGCCAAACTGTGAGAGAGCCTTTCTTTCCTCTCCTGCAGGAGTTTCTTCTCCAGCAGCTGCCAGAGAACTCTGCCTGCCAGCCCCAGCCCTGGGGCTTAGATGTGCCCAGGGCCCTGCATCCTTCTGGTCAGCTGACCAGGGACAGGTGCTAGGCATCTTTTAGTAGACCAACTGAATAGTTAGAGAAATATATATTAGCAAGGTTTTAGCAGCCCCAGGAAATTCCAGGACTGAGGATCTCCCCGGTGAAAGACAGGTAGGAGGTGCCATAACCTCCAGCCACCCCATGTGCATACAGTTCTGGCTGGGAAAAGCCCAGGCCTGTTGCGTGTTTGACAGGCCTGAGGCTTGCTGGTTGCAGTGGAGCTGTGAGGCTCCAAATAAGCTCTGCTTAGCTGCCTGGGATGCCAGCTTTCGGGTTGGAAAACCCTTAGTCAGGCTGAGGAGGCCCCTTCAGTTGTTGTGTGTGCTGTTCCTGGATGGAAGGAATAGTAAAGAAGCCAGAGGCTGGCATGCAATGCAGGCAAGAAAGCAAGTCGGTGTAAATGGAAATGGAGGCGTCGGGGAGTGAAATGAAAAACGCTCAGTTTTTCAGGAACCAATTAAGAGCACTAAGCGGGGGTTGCCTTGTAATTATTTTGATCAATGATCTGTAAAAGAAAGCCAGGAAAGGTTGTAACAGTGAGTAAACCAATAGCTGTTAATGTGCTGTTTCTAGCTGTTAAATGCGTCTGTTCAGGGGTCCCCCCCTTTTTGTCCCCCCTTTCCTCTCTTCCACCTCCCTTCTCTCCTTTCATTTTTAAATACAAAAATGTTTAAGGCATTGTTTCTATTTTATGATGCCAAATCTAGGAAATTCCAATTTAAGGCTGCCATTTTACTGTCAATTTATACTTGTGTCTGTAGCATCTCCTTTTGAACAGGTGCACACGCATCCAATTTTAAATTGGACTGTAAGGACATTAATTCAGATATTTATTTGCTTTACATCATCAGAACTAACATGTTTTCAGGGCCTTGTGCAAATTTAATGTGTGCGTCCTTGCATCATCATCATTATACCAACATCAGGTATGATTTGGTAGCTTCTCTTCCTCTGGGACCTCCTCTGTCCCAATCCTTAGAAATTGTCTATACATGGAGTTATTGAAGGATAGCAGTTTCACACTAGCTCTCTTGTGTAGACAAGCCTTTAACTTGACTGGAGAGGCCTCTGAAGACCCCTTGTAGAACCAGGAAGTCAGAGTGTGGAAGGAAATGCATATATTTTGAAAGGGGAGCATGAAAGAGGGGAGATCACCCTTCTGGTGTGCCACCAAAGTCAGATTGGATTGCAGACTAGAAATTGGGGGTATTTATTACTGTTATTTACTAAAGGAAAAAAAAATCAGTTACGTTAAGTGAATCTGACCATTTATCTTAAATTTTGTAACAAATATTCTTGACATTTGGACCTTGTACTTGGATTTTTTTTAAAAACTTTAGTGATGTTGAACTGTGTATGTGTTTATTTTTCAGATACTAGATGGATTCATTTTCAGTTGTTCTTGAGTTGCTTTGTTGTTTGTCATGGTTGTGAAATGTACTGAAGAGCTGAACATAGACATCTGAAAGAGCAGATGGTAGGGCAGAAGTTGTAAAGTACCTGAGTCTTAGTCATTTCCTCCACATCCCATAGTACCGTATTATCACTTCTAGTGCTTTCACTTCATTTTGGGTCTTGCTCTGTATACACTGATAGCTGAACTGAGACACCCCAAATTTAGGACCAAATGCATTTCTCATCTCCTAAGCATTTATGGAGGGTTAGTGACCTCTCCCCCATTTTAAGTGGATTTCATATCCTCTTTAATATTATATGCTCTTTAATATTAAATATCCTCAAATTTGTAGCTTGAATCTGGGGCCTAGTTTAGAGTTTGTTGGAAAGCCCAGAAATTATTTATACAGACCTCTAAAGTGATTTAAAACACCTGATCTGTTTTCAAGATACAAAAAGCCTTCTCATACTTGTGCTCATAGCTAAGGGAAGAAACACGGTCAGAATTGCATGTAATTTTAATCAGTGGAGGCTTGATGTTAGTGTTATTGAAATGGAAGTTCATAACTTAAAATGTATGAGAAGTGGGAGTGCGACAACAGTGCACTGGTTGTTCATTTGGGCTAGGGACAGACGTTCAAAAAGTCTGAGCCTGAATTGATTCAGTCTTTGTAGGTTAGTCTAATCTGGGTCATCTAAACCAGTCTGTAACTGCACAGGCATCCCAGAAATGCAGGCAAATGCCTGCAGTGGCTCAGGCTAGAAGCTGGGGGGTGCTAGAGCAGCCCTCCCTTTCTTTCCATAGTGCTGAGCTGAGGGGGGTGTGGCCAGGCCTCAGCAGGATGCTCTGATTAGGGGAGGGGTTCCCCCTGCTCCTTCTGACCAGCCCAGCAGGGAACTGATAATACAGTATTTATCACCCCATTAAGAAAACAGAGGGACATTACCAACTACCTGTTGATTCTGCCTTTTTTGTCCCGTCTGCCACTGCATGGACTGTAGTCATCATGTGGTTTGCTAGCTAATGCCAAGAGGTGTCTGTGTAAGGCAGAGGGGATGGGGAGTGGGGCAGCCAGTCAGACGCTTGCAGTCTCGGCCAAGGTCCAGCCAGGGAGCAGAAGGGAGGGGCCAGCACTGCTGTGGAGCAGAGCACCCCGCCCAGCCTAGAGAGCATGCTGGGATGCTGGGGGACTCTGATTTAACTTAAACCAGCAAGCTGTCTGGGACAGACATTACATAACCTGGTTTGACCCAAATCAGTTAAGTGTGATACTACCTTCAACCAGGTTTATCTCAAACTGGTTTCAGCCATTTTCAAACTGACTTATGTGCACTGAACATCTGTTCTGTTGCAGGTTTAAACCAGTTTCTGATCACTGAAACCAGTTTTTGTGTAATGTTTATCCCTAGCCTTGCAGGTAGTAGGTACATCACACACATTAGGTAAGGGAAGTGCCCTTGTGATGGAAGCCAAGGAGCAATGGGTTAGATCCTCACTAAGTGTGCATTGGCATGTGTCCATGCATTGCCTGGCCAAATCTGAATAGGACTGTCATGAAGGTTAAAATGAGTCGAGTAAAAGTGTGATGACACTGTGCACTACTTTCAAATTTCATGTTGATGCTCTCATTCAGGAGTGAAGTGAATATGATATAACATTGTTTGTAGACCTACTGCCTTCACAACTGTAGTTGGCCTGCCTTAACAGCCCTGTATCAAAAAGACCCTTGCCACACTGAAAGGATAGGGAAGGGCAGAATTATAGGGAGTCATTAATGGAAAACCATTAAAAGAGAAGCTATAGGATTCTTATTCAGAAAGGCAGGATGTCAGCTACTCTTAATAGCACTTGAGAGGCCCTTACTGCAGAAATCTCTCTAGAGGTGGGCAATTTTCTCAGCTCTAATTTGATTTCAGAGTTGTACACACAGCTGCCTCCTTCCCCACTTTTCATATGTAATTGAATTAGCAGAGAATTGGGAACAAAATGTTATCAAAGATTTTTCTATTTAAAAATGAAAAATAAGGCATTTATTTTTCTCCTTCTCTTCTGCTTTGTGGTATGCTTTGGTTTTTTTTTCTTAAGTTGTATTGAGTGTCTGAATGTATATATAAATGCTAGTGTCTGTAGTTTCCCAAACTAACTTTTTAATGTTTTCCTAGGGATACAGGTTGTAGCTGCATTGGTCTACAGGCAAAAGGAATCAGAACTCATGGTAGAAGTGATATCTCTTATTAGACCAACTAGATATTTGCAAAAAAAAATACTACTTTATTTGCAAGTTTTGGGCACGCTCACCCTTTTTCAGGTGTAGGAGAATGCATACATTTTAAAATTTCTTCTAGGTGGAAATGTAAGTTCATATTTCATAGGAGAGCTGAAGGTGTAAAATCTCCTGGTCGGAAAAATTCATTTTGTTCAAATTAGGCTTATATAAAAGAGCAGTCTAAATAAATAGGCTAAGTAATAAGGAATAGTCTAAATAGGTAAATAGACTTCTCTAACTGCTCAGCTCTCCTGTGAAATATACATTTTCATTTCCACCTGGGAGACATTTTACAATCTTTGCATTGTAATATATATATATATATATATATATATATATATATATATATATATATTTTTGTAAATTTTTTTTTTGCAAATATCTAATTTGTCTAGTAAAAGATACCACCCCTGCCATAAGTTCTGATTCCTATATTTTCCTATGCTTTTCCTTATAAAACCTTTAGTGTTCCCAAGGTATTTTCCTTCCTGTTGTTTTACTACGTGTTCTAGTTTCCTCTTGTTTTTCAGACTCATTCACATTCATTTCTAATTCCATTTTGACCTCTTGCCGTTTTACCCTACTGCATATTTTGCGCTCTCACCCTGGCTTTTGAACCAAGAACCACAGTGCTGTTCTTGCTTATGTTTGAATTTCTTTACGTGGATGCTGAAAGTAGTGGGAAATTGGGTAGGGTAACAAATAATAAATCTACATGTTGGTGTTTAAACAGCTAATGGATAAATGAGGCTTTTAGGCAGTAACACCATTGGTTGAGGTGGCATTTTTTGAGTTTTACATGAGCAATGTTGATTTGTTCCAGCTAACTTTTTCAAAATGTGGTAACTTTTAAGTGTGTATGTGCTTGAGAGAAGGAGAGGAAGAAAGACTGCTCCTTAATTCTGAATTTTTTTCCCAAAAAGGCTTTGTTGTTATGTAATTGCCATTGTTCTTTTGAATGTTTTCCCTAGCACCCTCCTGGGCAACTAAAAAGGAAGTACAGTTCTTGCTCCACTATTTTCCTGGATGACAGCACGGTCAGTCAACCAAACCTCAAGTATACAATTAAATGGTGGGTGTTTTAAATTTTTTTGACTTAAATGCATCTTTTAATATTTCCAAAAAGTTGCTTAGTGTGCAGTGCAAATACCAGTCTTCAAAGGAGTGTGGGATTTTGTGCAAAGCCATAGGTGGGTGAATTTCAGAAATAATGGTGAGGGAGAAGTTTTCAAAAGTTTAACTTTGATATTTACCACCCCATAACCCAATTGCCTATGTCCTCCAAGATGCAAGTGACCAAGGATTTCTAAAGTAGCCATGATGGGTGATCCAACGTCAGTGTGCTGGCTTATTTGAATGAGCTTTCAATTGCTCAGTTACGTAATAGCTCATCCAGTGCTTATTTGGTTTGTTGGAGACACCTCAGTTTTCAACATTGCGTAAGGATATGGTCATTTCCTGCTGTGGAAATGAGGTTGAGATTTTGAAGTATTGTACTTGATGACCCTATACAGTGAGGGGGGAAAAACATTTAAATGTTCAGGCATTCTGCATTGTTTGTTTGTGAAGGTTATTACATCCTCTTCACTTGTTTGTAGAGTGATTTACCTCAGTACATTCAAACGTAAAAGTTTAATTCAAGGCATGTGCTACAAAAGGTATTTACACAACAGACTAATACGTCCGAAGTAGTAATTACTGCTGATGGGCACTAAAACATGTTTTAAATTTCTATAGAAGGGGATTGGCATACAAGTTAATAAATAACATCTTAGCTTTTTCTTCTCTATTATTACTGCCTAACATTTCCCCTGTTGTTAAATTTTTAATTCAAAACAGCATGCAAAGGATCTCAGGATAAGAGGCCAGCATGTGGGTTACTCCCTAAACATTATGTTAGGATAGATCCTTAGTTTCTTTTTCTAGTTGTCTTTGTAACATGCTGGTGATGCCAGGGAGGTTTTAAAGCTATTTTCTAGCATCAGCTTAAGGAGATCCTCCACTGGCGTAGGATGTTTCTGCTTGGGCAGAGGGTGTTCTTGGAGGCAGAGGGAGAGGGGAATGAGGAAGAAGCATTGGTGTGCAGGGCCAGCGCATTATGCGTTCTGTACATTCTGGTAGCCCTAGCTGAACAGCTGATTTCTTTTAGTGTCATATTTATAGCCACTGCAAATAGGAGAAGTTCTTATGGTGCTTTGATCTGAATCGGGTTGGTTTTGTTCCTAATAAACCTCAGGATCAGAGGTCCAGAAAAGTGCTGGAAAGCTTTCCCCAACCCTGTGTACCATGGATGCACAGAATGCGGGTCTAAACAATATGTTGTCAATAAACACAATAAAAAAAGTAAATAAAAATCTTCAGGGATCTGAACGAATCCACTAATGGTTGGAAACTGGGGATTAGCACTCGGACTGCTCCAAAGGTTTCCCAGCAGTAAGCATTTTTTCTAATCTTTGATGTGATCTTTTGGTACAAAGCCAGAGCTGTGCTTTCAGATGGCCACGTGCCACTGCTGAATCAGCTGGAGTTGCACATATGTTCCTGAAGGCCATTTTTTTTTTAGTATTAACCTATGGCTCCCTGTTTTAAGGGTTTGGGTTTTTTTTGCACTGAAGTTGTTATTGTTAGTGGTGAAATGTGTTCAGCAAAGGAGATAAATCTCCTCTGCATCCATTTGTAAATTTTGCTTTTTTAAATAAAACTGCAACTTATAGTTAAGCAGTGAAATGTAAGAACTTCTAATGTACCCAGTAGTATAATGGCTAAAAAGCTATGTTGCTAGTACAAAGTACAACTCGTAAAACATGGCATTTACCTTCCTCTGAGGGGGTGGGGGGAAGTAATTGCATGTTTTTTCTTTTTTTTTAAAGAAAGAAAGAAAAACCTAAAAGAATTTAAAAGTCCACTAAGAGAAACATACAGTATATCTGCAGCATGCTGTTTTTCCAAAATTGGGTGCATCAGAGACAGGACAGCTTTCTTGTAAAAGTTCTGAAGGAAAATTGTTGAACAAACAATTAACTCATGCCTTTTTTATGTAAAATGCATTAAAAGGAAATCATACCTCAACACAGGACTGGCATCTAACAGTGAAATGATGATGGAATACGTTGTCAGCAAACAGGGACAGTGACTTTCCTTTTCCCTTTTTAATCCACCCTTTTACTTTTAGCTTCTGCTCAACGTGTTGGAACGAGTGGTGGTTTTGCTTTGTCTTTTGGTGTTTAACTCCTGCAGCTGGAGAGATGTTTAAAGAGTCAGGAATTAAAAACTGGAGAATAATCCCAGGAAGCCATGTTGTTTCTTTCACTGTCCTCAGTTTTGAGTTAGATTAGTTTGTATTTTCAGGCAACTGAAATATGTTCCATTGATACTTTACAAGCATAATATAATGATATCAGGGGAGTCTTCTCCCTTAAGATAAAATAAGTAACTTTTATAAACTGATACCATAATTTTTTTTTAAAAAGGTAATTAAATGGGGAGATATCTGAAAGGTAATGAAATTGGGAGAAAAATTAAAAGCCACTGCACGTAAAATAATTCAAGTTACCTTAGCAAAACCACTGATTTCCTAATATAGTCATGGATTGTAAGTCCCTGAACAAATTTTATTGACTTGCGTTTTGTCCACCAGAGAGTATTCATTCCATCTAAACCCTTACCCTTCACCTCGAAAAGCACCAGTAGTTTTGCCATTAACTTTAATGGGAGTAGGCCTTTAAGAAGAAAGTAGTGTTAGGTATGTAGGGTGAGGGAGGAGGGGCAAGACCAAATGAATGGCAGGGTATGCAACCTATCACTGACATACAAGGCTGTTTACAGACATTAAACATCTCCCCCCCTTCTCCCCCCCCCCCCCCTCCCCCCCCCCCCCCAACCCAAAAAACCAAACCAACCCCACAACAAACTTTGCTTTACTTTTAAACTCAGTGCATTTTCAAGCCCAGAAGAGACATCGCATTGGTTGAACCTGGCTCACCCAACATCTGTATAGATTGGGTGCTTCAGCGGGGCTTTTTTGGCTTTGTTTGATTGAATCAGCTTTAGATAAAAGCACCAAAATACCCTGCCGAAGCACCCAATCTATACAGACGCTATGGAGCCAGGTCGAACGAACATGCTGCTGCTGCTTCCGGTATAATGTGTTGTTTGTTTTGTTTTGTTTTTTAATGTCTATAAGAAGGCCAAATGTTCCATCAGGAAATTTGGTGAAAAGTAGTCACTTTTGAGTGTGCTGAACAAAATATTCCTGAATTAATTTTTACAGTTTTTTAATCTATTTCAAATCATGGACAGAAAAATCTGTTAATTATCATACTAGTTGTCAAATTTTGTGCTAAGTTTTAATTATGTATAGTAACTTAGTATTGTTTACCAATATATGATCTGAACATCAGTTCCAAGATATTAATTCTATATTTTGTTTTACAGTGTAGCTCTTGCAATATATTACCACATCAAAAACAGGTAGGTAAATAATCAAGTCTCCTATTGAAGATACCTTTTAAAACAAATCAGGAGTGTTTTTTTTATTATTTTTTCTATGTAGCTGGTACCCTTACTTCCTGTGTTACAAATATTACTCTAAAAATTATTTTGTTTATGGGAATAACATTTTGAAGACTTTTAAAAAAAAATATATAATTATGAAATCTTTATGTATGATTCACATTTATTGTTGTAGAAAACTCTGTGTTTTTTTACTATTTAATGTCTGCTGCATACATTATCATCATTAATGAATAAAAAGTGTAAGTTCTAATGACAACATTTATGTAACGCTAAACTGTCTTTTTGTGGTGCTTTTTTTATTGTCTTTTTGTAAAGTGAGCTGTAAACTGTCGGATCAGTGTATTAGAATAGTATCAGTAGTGATAGATTATTAAATAAAAACTTTGTGCGTTGCACTATGGAAATGGCATTAAATAAGTTTTGATGTAGAAACCTCAGGATCCAAAAAACAAGAACACGTGCCAGATACGGGTTTTTTTGTTTTTTGTTTTTTAAGTCTCTGCCCAAGTGAGAGGAATGAAAATTTGAGGTTGAAGACCTAACAGTATCTCACATGGTTAAACAGGTTTTTTTTTTAAATGGATTAATTTTTCAATTCCATTTTTGATGGGGCACCTTAAATCTGAGAGAGTAATTTATTTATTTTTGAAAGTGGTAATCTTGGAATAATGCTATTGCCATTTTTGTCCAGAAAATGAGGGGCAAGGAATGTCTTGGGTGATCACACCTTTTATTGGATTGAGATAGACAAGCTTTCGAGTGCATTTTAGAAAGGTGCTTTCTGTTGTTTCTGATGATGGTTTTTCTATGTCTTTTCAGTAAGAGAAATTGACTTTTCTATATGGATCAATGTACATTTCAGCTGCGTTAAAAGGTGTGGGAGAGTTGCTCCTCAGGAGCATGCTGTATCTGTTACATCTGCACGATCCAGTTACTGGTGTAGACAGGGAGTTTTTGTTAATAGAGAGTTAAGTTGGTTCGGTTTTTGATGCTAAAGATTCTGATTTGAAATCTCTGGGTTTATCTTATGCATCATATGTGAGTATTTATATACTTGGTACTAATAACATCCTGTGGCCCTCTTGGAAGGATTTCCTGGAACCTCAGGGTGCTACAAGATTCTGTTTAGAATCACTGGTTTCCACGTGGGACTTTACATGCTTAAATTTAAGTATATACATAGCACTGCACAAGGATCCCCGAGTGTTAAAGATGGTGGAACACAACTGGTTAAAACTTTGCTAACTTTCTTCTGACTATGGTAATGTGCCCCTATTCAATCACACAGAATTCAGTTCAAGTGTTGCTTATAACTCCAGTAGGTGTAGAAGTTAAGTATGTGTAAACATGTTTTTTAGACTGCTCCCAGCGCTGTCTTCAGAATGGGAGCAGGGAAGGGAGCAGAGGGAGTTCCACCAGGCCAAGGGAGGGTGGTGCAGGTGGATTGGAGTCTGTGCTGGTGGGTGGGACAGGTGGGTAGGAGCCCCTCTGAGGTGGGGGGGACTCCTGTCCACCTGCCCCACCCACCAGTGCCAGCTGGGGAAACCCCAGAACAAGCTCCCTCTGCTCCCTTTCCCCCACCCTGTTCTGAAAACAGCACGGGGGCAGGGAGGAGGGGGAGGTGTGGCTAGGGGAGAATGGTTGCAGACTTCCTGCAAAGCACTGAGAGTTACAGCTTGGACCTGCACTTCTGTTTGCACCCTTAGTGTCACAGGCATATAATGAAACTCATGCATGTAACATTACCACTTGGTTGGGGTTAGTTGAACAAATGGAAATGGATGCTAGGTATCTCTTGTAATTAAAAAAAACCCCAAACTAAAAAAAGTCTTCTGTCCTCATTTTGATTTTTGTATCTGAATGATGCCATGTTAGTTACCTGTGAACCATGCAGGTTTCCCTTTTCTTGGGAAGCCAGGCTTACCTTTTCCATTTTCTAGCTTAAAGGAGACTTGACCCAGACAGAATCACTGTAAATGCTCTTCTCTATTTGCCCACCGATGCCCAGTGTGTTGTGGATGCGCCCTCTGGTGCTTTCTGCAGAATAGCACCAGGTGTGAAACTAGAAATCTCCTGCACATTTTCTTTAAGTATGCATGGGAAATGACTGAGTTTCTGCCTTGTGTTGTCTGCAGCTCAGGAATGTAGGGACGATTTGATAACAGCACGCACTGGTTCATGCTACAGTAAGAGTAATAGTAAAGCATAAGTTCAGTTTCTTACCATCAGTACCATGGAAAATAAAGGTGTAGTACTTGTTTTGGTACTTCTCCCACAAAAGATGGCAGGAGTGTATGACTTCACTGGGACTTGAAACCAACCCCTGGTTAAGGAGTACTTCATTCATTCTTTTTTTTTCCCAGTACACTGAACTGTCTCTTTACTAGGTTACTTGCTAATATGGAGGGTGGTACTATTCTAACATCTTAACACCACCAAAATAATCAGGTCCAGCAAGGTTTTCAAGAGAATTTATCAATAAATTATGCCCTTCCTCATTACATTGCTTCATATTAATTGGACTGTGCTGCTGGCTGTAACTGTTTTAATCCTCATCTCCTCCCCCTCCCCCCTTTCTACTCCTTTTCTGTTGTGTTTGTTTAACTGCTGGCATCGTTTCTCGTATTTAGTTGTTAAACTGTAACGGTCAAGACTTATGTCTGCCTTGCTGCTGCAGACCCGGCCTGCTTTTGGACGCCCATGGCCAAAAGAGCAAGGATGCAGCCAAATAAAGATTGAATTGTAATCAAAGAGTTATATGAACTATTGCAAAATTTCTGTCCATAAAATGTCTGGTTTTAACCAGTGCTGTTAGACAACTTTTATAATCATGAGTATACATTCCAAAGTTATATAAAGCAAGTTATTAATGTAAATCAAATATGGTTAATGTGTTTGAAGTTGCATCAGCTGTGTTGTTCTTGAAAAGGATGGACTCTTTGTTTTAGTACAAAAATGAAACCTGTATATAGGAAAATGAGGTATCTGATTTACTGGATGTGTTCCTTATCAAAACTAAAAATTGGGAATACTGGGTTCACACCTGAGTATCTTGTTACTAAAAAGCTATTCAGAGAACAGCAGAAATAGTTACCATATTTGCTTGAATGGAAGATGACCCTGTTTGAGATGACCCCCAACAATTAGATTCTATATATGCAAAACTTGTAAATTTGATATAATTTTCTTGATATAGAATATAATAATTGGAGGGTTGCATTGAATTTGTCACCCTCCCACTACTATAGCAGGGAAAATAAATGTGTTTTGGGGAGGTGTCAGGTAGCATCTTTGCTTTCTGCTTCCTCCCAA
>NW_005842476.1:1191549-1192622 GCF_000455745.1 Alligator sinensis | reverse complement strand
TTCCCTGGCTGCCCCTTCTCCCTCCTTACTGTTAGACCCTGCTCTCCCTGAGCAAATGGAAGTGAGGAGCAAATTTGAAAGCAGTAACTTTCAAATTAAACATGGCTCTGGCAATTTACACGTAGTACTCATACACTTAATTTATCCAGAACTGATGCATGTTCCTTTTTTTTTTTAAACTGCTGCAAGTTTTAGTACATGTACTCCATAAATGTGCTGTTGAGCAGCAATTTGGCAGCTACTTACATGTAGTACAAGCTACTAGGCATATGTGAAACAGGCCATATTCGATTGGGATTTGACCTGAATCCAGGACAGTGATTAGATTTGTTGATTCGGATCACTGTCCCCAATTCGGATTTGGCTGAATCGAAGATTCGATGTAGGTTTGGAGAATCAGCAATTTGGTCATAGACACAGCTTTTAAATGGTTTTTTCTACATACTTCGAGGTACCAGGTGCGGCTTGTAAATGCTGTGATGCTGGGGTGGATGGAGCATCTCACAGAAGCACGGGCGGGGGCACCCTGTGTGCTCGGCGATGGACCTGGAAATGGATTGGAAGTACTTTGCTCCCCTGCCCCCCGCCCCCTGATGCAGGAGGTACCAGTTGCACTTCTGGTCCACTTCCAACTCTGCTGCAGAGTGCTCTGGGGATGCTCCCCACGCTCCTGTGGGATGCTCCATCTTCCCTACCATCTCAGCATTCACAAGCTGCCTGGTACCCTGAGGTATGTAGCAAAAACAAAGTGTGTCTGTGTCCGAATCATCAAATCTCTCCAGATTGATTCGGAGAGATTAAAGGGTCTCCTGATTCGATTCGGATTTGGAGATTCGGCCACCGTATTGGGCCGAATCTCTGCCAGATCTAATTGGCGACCGAAGCTTTGCACAACCGTACAAGCTATGCATGATATTAGTCCAAAGCCAAAAGACTTGTGATTTACCATAGCTCATTGAGCTGGGTCCCTCCAGAATCAACAGCATTACAGGCCATAATGACCCCACAACTCAGCATAGCTCTGTGTGTGCGTGTATTCCAGATACCCACTTTGTCTGTCATCCCCTCCGCCC
>NW_005842476.1:1173536-1191513 GCF_000455745.1 Alligator sinensis | reverse complement strand
CCAAGGAACCATGTTCATGCTTTTAGTAAAACACTGAAACAGGTTACCCAGAGAGGTTGTGGACTCTACATTCTTGGAGATTTTTAAGACCCAGCTAAACAAAAGCATTGGCTGGGATGATCTAACTAGGGATGGTCATGCTTTGAGCAGGGGGTTGGACTAGATGTGACCTCCTGAGGTCCCTTCCAACCCTAATTTTCTATGATTTTATGTTAATTAGCCCACACGCATGACTGGAACTAGGTGTTCTTGTCACAAATCCTGGGGTGCTCCTAGGCACAGGTCAGCCTGGTCTAGCTTCACCTCATAGAGGCCAGAACCACACTAATTATGCAACAGGCTAAGAGGGGGTAATTGAGGGATTCTGGGTGAAATATTTGGGACCCATTTCATGATGTTTGCCAGGCATTTAAGCCTGGTGAACAAGCAGGAATCTTTGGAATTGGGAAAGAAAGATGCAGCTCAGCTGTGGGTGTGAAGAGGAAGTAAAAATATATTCAGTGTAGTGGCTCACTATGAATGAAAAAAAAAAAGTCAGTGCTGAAGGGGGCTGTGCTTAATATGCACTGCCATACGTCTTATTTAGATGGGCTGCACTGATCTGTCTTTGTGGTAGGTTCCTGTCAGCATGTTTGTCTAATGTGGACCACCATGTAGTTTACAGTCATACTCAGCGTTAGGTGCTCTTAATCAACTTCATAGTTAGTTTCCATTGCTAACTACATGCTGCTTTTGGCAGCTGTTTAATGATGGGCATTGTTATTTAATGAGATTTCCTTGTATGTGAACATAAGTCAAGAGGCTTTTCCGCCCATGCCAACTGGGGATAAACTTTGTCTTGTATTTGAGTAAATATGGTAAAAGGCTAAAGGATTTTATAAGAAAGATGGAATGAGTTGCGTATGTGTAAATTTGCTAAATTATCACAAGGGAGATAATGATGACAGGCTTCGAATACCCAGAATCTGTGCACACTGAATGGAAGAAGAATTAGTAAAATACAGGTATAGGAAGAATTAATGGGATGAATTAAGGGGGAAAACCATAAGATGAATTTTAGCAGGAAAAACTTCTGAACAGTAATATCTATTAGGTTGTAGAAAAGTCTCCCAAAGTGACTGAAGCACCATCATGTGGGGTATTTAAAATGGCATTAAATTCAAGATATGCATGGAAAATATACATTTGTTGTAATTTTCCATGTATAGAATCTAACTATTGGAGGGTCATCTTAAATTTGTTCTTCCACCACCTACTATTGCAGCAGGGGGGCAGTTAGGGGGCAGGCAGTGGGGGAGGCAGGTCAGAGGAGGTAGGCAGCAGGCCTTCATCACTGCCCCTTACCCCTCCACACCTTGTACCCTGCTGCCTTTTTACCCCCACTACTTGTCCTCCCACCCCCATGCTTTCCCCCCCATGCCCCTGCAGCCTCGGGTCCCGGGTTGGGGCTGGAGCCACAGCAGCTGCTGGTCCTCTCCCCCTAACCTCATACTCAATTCCAAAATGAGGGGCTTCCCCCTCTTCCCTATGTTAAATGGGGAAGAAAACCTCATCTTGGAGTTTGAGTAAATATGGTATAAGGAACTTTGCATAGATCCAACCGTATGCAGAACAGGCCCTTCCCAGCACTGAGAAAACGTGCATATTTCTGTAATATGCCTAGGTGCTCTACAGTGCACGTATTACTTGAATAAATGATGTGTAGGATACACACGGTCCTATGCAGGCAATGAAACTGCAATATTTTTCTTTCTTTTCAGGGACACAGATGGAAGAATGCTCTTAGATATTTTTGATGAAAACCTCCACCCCCTTTCGGTAAACTCTTCTCTTTCATGAGACCAGGTCTGCTTCCTTTCCCTGTTTCTGTGTATTTGACTCAGTCACCTGTTTCAAAACGTTTCCTCCTCAGAAATCCGAAGTGCCACCAGATTATGACAAACACGACCCAGAGCAGAAACAGATTTACCGCTTTGTTCGGACGTTGTTCAGTGCTGCTCAACTGACCGCTGAATGTGCCATTGTCACCCTGGTGAGTGTCTGCGAAACGACATCAACCATTCAACAGATCCACTCTTGATTCCTGAGCTTGTTCCTGTGCAGTGTAATAGCTCTTGGTATTGTCAGGGACCCTTTTTTTTCCGCCTCATCGGACTTTGTGTAGAGAATATGGAAATTATTTCAAGCAAAAAAATAGGGCGTGTCTTTTTCTCTTTGAGATGAGTTATTGAAGTGTCCCAGGAGGTTGTGTAAGATGACACAAAAGCTGGGATTACATCTTGCTCATACAGAGCGATAGCATTGCAGGCTATCAGGGTGACTCATATGAAACACGGGTGGGGCAAGCATCCTTGCTGTGTGGGAATATTAGCAGCTGAAGCCCTTTCATTTCTGGCAGGTTTATTGTTTATCATTACAGCATCCAGTGGAGGCTTTTACACAGCTATCAGTAATTTCCTGGCATTAATAAGAGTTGATGGATGCACAGAGGGCTGCGAGTGACTGGAGCATGTTTGGTGTCTGCTATTTTTACTTGCATTGTACATGTTTTTCAGCAGCATGTCAGATTACTGAACAATTAAATAGCTAAGGATGACATCCACATAAAAATAGACTCTAAAGATGAATGGTCAGATTTTCAGTTGGTATAAGTTGATGCAGATCACTGACTTCTTGAACTACTGGAGCTAAGCAGCTTTCCACCAGCTGATTTTAAATACCTGTCCATCTGACTATAAGAAATGTTTTCAGCTTTCAGCTATGGTCGTTGCCACATTCTTAGTTTCAGAATGTTCTTTTAAAACAAAACACCAAAAAACCCAAAGCAGGCTGGACATCTTCACCTCTTCAGAGCGTTTTTCAGGACAGATTCACCATGTTTGTTTTGTTTTAGTTTTGTTTTTGTTTTTTTTGTTTAAGAAAATGGTGTTGAGAGGAGCATTGCAGTGTGACTCTGCTCTTCCCTTTTTATAATTTTCTAAAGCTTTTAATCAATGCAGCCCCTGTCCTTCAGTTCAAGAATAGCAAGCAGACATGGTTTTTTCTCATTTGGCCCACCACAGCAGGGCAAATGAATATGGAAGAGAAGTGAGAGATGCATCTTACCCCCTTCCTATCCTGAAAGTCCTTGACTGGGGTACCCCTGAACCCCTTAACCTAGCCATTATCAGTAGTTCTCTCAGATGGGTTTTACTTCTTTGTCTCTTGCATACATATAATAGTGTTTAATTGAAAGAAAGAAATATCGAATGCAGTGCAGCCCTGTTCCACAAACTCCTGATAATCAAATACGAGTTACTAATCCACAGTGAACTGATCCATCATTTGAGTTGGAAAGAGGATCTGCGTATATTAGAATAATTATTCTCTTTGCGTGGCTCCCCCCCCCACTGGAATCTTGTTAAGAGCAGTATGATTAAAAACACAGCCACTTGTTTCTGTTTTACTCAGCAATTATATAAAATGTTTAAAATTATTGGTTCTTTTATCTTAATTTCTGACTGTCTCTTGGTAGTCTAATCTTGGACACAATCATTTATGGTACTTACAACTTCTTGTGACATGAGTGGGAACTGGGTGTGCTCACTACCTCAACAAATCAAACCATTGCTTTGCTTTTGCTCTTGTTTCCGTGTCTGTAAATATGAGGCTAATAATTCCCATGTCTGTAAGATGCTTCAGAACTTTGCATATGCGGTATTTAAGAGTAGCATAATAGTATTTTTAATACTATTTCATTTATTATTTCAGTGTTCTTCTATTCGGCCTTGACTTCCATTTCTTCCTGTGTCACCATTGCTCTCAGCATGGATCTCAGAAAGACATAGCCTTGCTTTTGATTTGTGTGGAAATTGCTATGTGGGCTTTACTATTTCATTACAGACTTTTGCCCAAACCCTCCTAGCGCCTTAAGTCTTGTGACCATGGCCATAGATAAAAAGCAGCCTTCTGTCCACAAGTCTCTGTTTCTGTGTTGGTTCCCACATTGGACTGCATTCTGATTCCCCAGGCTTCTGGTTGTTTCTTTTTGTCAACATGCAGGCAGGCTGTGGGGAAGCAGATCACAATACAATTTGAGCAAGATACTCCAGTTGTTGTTTTTCATAGTCTCTTTAATGTTTTTTAATAATAATAAAATAACAGAGATCAAGGTAGTATCTGATGTAAATGCACTGCTGTCTGCTTCCCTTTTAGCATGCAGAGATGCACACTGCAACATTACGATTATTGCTACTGTTTTTGCTTCTCAGGCAGTATGCCAGTTTATGCTAGATGCAGGAACTGAATGAAAATGGATCCCCAACTTGTGTTAGATAAGATGATCTCCACAAAACATTAACATTTTAGCACTCTAAGCACTTAATTAAAATTATTTCAATTAAAGCCTGTAATAGTACAACAAACCAATTTATAATTAAAAAATATTTAGTTTGCACACTGCCCTCCAAAGCTGCCAAGAGATTTCTTGTACTGATATATGAGAAAATTAAAATCCAAGGCTGAGACTATTTAAAATACTAACTTCCATTATTTATAAAACAACACCACAGCACCAACATTAACTGAAAGATTTAATTATTGCTGATTTAAAAGAGATTTAAGCAGCAGACTTCTTTTGTCACATTTACATAATGGTAATTTTTGTCCTGGTGAATATCTGTGACTTGGCTTTGCAGATATGGGCTCTTTTCCTTCTCTAGGGGGCACTGGCATTCTTGCTGGCACTAAGATCTCCTCCATTTTCCATAAAACATATTTAACCATTGTCCTCAGCATAAATGCTGAGTATTACTATTATCAGTAGCTATAGGAAAATAATATGTTATGTAAGTGTCACCATCATAAAATATTTATACATTATCATTTTGTCCTAGAAAAACTGAAAAATCATGTCTGCATTTGACTAGGAAAAATTGTTCAGTGGACATTGAGTCCCCCATTTGTCACAGGCTTGCTTTTTGATCTTTAGCAAGACATTTAGGTACCTATCTGTGTATCTCAGTTCCCATTCTAACAAGGGAACCGCAATATTTGCCATCTTACAGAGGCATTGTGAGAATGAGCACAACACAGACTGTGAGGTGGTCAAGTACTGGTATAATGAGACCACCTGAATACTTACTGGTGAACAGAATATTTTTGTAAAATTTAGTTACATAATAGAGAAGGCATGCACTAGTGCCTGAATCGCCGTGGCACTCCATGTTTGTCCCAAGCTCTTACTACAGCATATCACCATGATGGGAAGAGTTGATATATACTCAGGAGTCTAAAGTCTTCATATGAAAACTATGGATTTAATGAATCCAATCAAATAATGGTGAGTCCTGACTATCCCTGCCAGTTGTGTTTTTATCAACTCAATAAACGGAATGTTGTGTAACTGCAAAGAGAAAATTAATCCTGCTGTAGCACAGTACTGGTTTACTCAGTCACTGCCGGTAGGATACTTCGCCAGCATTCTTGAACTGACTATTTAACTCTCCTCATGGACTAGTGGGAGGTTACGTTCTTTCTACAGGTACTGCTCATTTGACTTCATTTAAATGGAATATTCTGAAGTCGGTGTTAGTGAAAGTCGTTTAATCTAAAAGCATTTGCGTTTGACTTGCTGACATTGATGGATTGAGGTAAAAGATATTCCCCTTTTGGCTGTCATCAATTCCTGGGTGTCTAGAAGCCAATTTCACCAAGTTTCATTTCATTTCAGCAGATTGCACTGGGAGCAGGTTTTCTTGAAGTTTTATTTTGTGCATAAAGTAGAATAGTGGGTTATATTCTTATATAAAATATAATATAAGAATATATTTAATGTTTTCTTTTATATAGAATTATATTCTCATATTTTTATCCTGGGATAAACTGTTAGCACTTCTTATCCCATGAACCTTTTCGGTGTTTATCCCAGGACAATGAATGATTACACTTTGACCCAGGGAAAATGGTTTCTCCTGGGACAAATGCAATGTCTGTCCATAGCCTAATAGCACTGGCAAATTCCTTTTCTTTACAAAACAAACAAATGAACATGAAAAGATTTTTTTTTTAAGTCAATAAGCTCTTGGAACAGCTTTAATAAGACTGTGACTAGCAAAAAGAACAGTGCCACTAGCATGCACAGGTTTTGATTACATGCATCTGTCCAATGCAGATGTGGGATTCATGTCACTTGGGCTAGGTTGTATATGAGTGTGGGGATATTTAACTGAAATTCCTCCATAGTTAAGTGTATAAGAATATAAAATTCTTATATAAGCTGATGTGAAGCCTTAGACTCACTTCTACTCTTTTTATTTTGACAAAGCCAAAAGATTACTGTTTTATGTATTCCTTGTACTGACACGTACCTGCTAGTGTTTTAATATTCATAGTAGGTAGGGTTGAAAGGGACCTGAGCGGATCATCAAGTTCGACCGCCCGCCATGGCAGGAAAGAATGCTGGGGTCAAATGACCCCGGCTAGATGATTATCCAGCCTCTCTTTGAAGACCCCCAGGGTAGGAGCGAGCACCACTTCACTTGGAAGTTGGTTCCAGATCCTAGCCACCCTGACTGTGAAGTAGTGCCTCCTGATGTCTAGCCTGAACCTACTCTCAATCAACTTGCGGCCGTTATTCCTAGTTACTCCTGGTAGTGCTCAGGGGAACAGGGACTCTTCCATTCCCCGCTGGTCCCCCCCCTGGTAAGTTTATAGATGGCCACCAGATCCCCTCTCAGCCTTCTCTTGTGGAGGCTGAACAGGTTCAGGTCCCATAGCCTCCCCTCGTAGGGTCTGCCTTGCTGCCCCCTGACCATACGAGTGGCCCTCCTTTGAACCCTCTCAATGCTGTCCACGTCCCACCTGAAGTGCGGTGCCCAGAACTGGACGCAGTACTCCAACTGCGGCCTGACCAATGTTGCATAGAGGGGGAGGATCACCTCCTTGGACCTGCTTGTGATGCATTTGTGGATACATGCCAAGGTGCGGTTGGCCCTACTGACTGTGTCCTCACATTGGCGGCCCATGTTCATCTTGGAATCAATAATGAATCCAAAATCCTTTTGTGCCTCTGTGCTGACGGGAAGGGAGTTCCCCAGCTTGTAGGTCTGCTGCCAGTTCTTCCTCCCTAGGTGCAGTACTGTGCACTTGTCAGTACTGAATCCCATCCTATTCTCATCCGCCCACCCCTGTAACCTGTCCAGATCTAGTTGTAGCCTGTCCCTCTCTTTTAGCGTGCCCACCTCTCCCCACATCTTGGTGTCATACGCGAATTTGAACAAGGTGCTTTTCACCCCCCCCCCACTTGTCCAAGTCGCTGATGAAGATGTTGAACAGTGCGGGCCTGAGGACCGAGCCCTGGGGGACCCCACTGCCCACATCCCTCCAGGTCGAAATTGATCCGTCCACCACCACTCTCTGGGTGCGGCCCTCCAGTCAATTTGCGACCCATCTGACTGTGTAGGCACCGACGCCACAGTCACCTAATTTTTTTTTTTAATGAGTGGATTAAAAAATCCAAGCTCTCAGTTGATCCATTTCTTTGGTTATGACTTCAAATACTTGTTATGCAGTCCATCTTTACTACAAACATACGCACAGAAGAGGACAAAATGGAACTGTAATGAATGAAAAGGGAGGCAAATTGAGGGGCTGCTGAAAATGTTTCCTCCAAAGAAAAATAGGACAAAATCATTAAAGGAATGTGTGTTTATTTACAGATTTACAAGACAATGGTCTTGAACCACCATGGCTTGTACAGCTTTTCCACTGAACACTGGGCTGTGCATGGAAGGAATAATTAGCCCCAGTGTTTGAATGAAAAACAAATATTATTTTTATTGGTAGCTTTTCTTTTTAAGAGAAATTGGATAAAATTGAGGCAAAACTGAAGACTGGTCATTTGAGATTCTTTTGCCATATGTTTGTAATTGGTCACACTTTCTGAGATATTTGTAGCTAAATCCTCCACTAGTTTTCACTTTTGTTCTTAAAACAAAAAAATTGGACATGTCTCAAACTGCTGATAATATCAAGCCATGGTGTCCTTTTCTGTCAAATGGATGGCATCAGGCCTGTCTGGAACATTTTAGATGCCCAGCTGAGCAATTGCAAAGCATGGAGTTATTTATGGAGACTTAGTTAGGGAACTGGCTAATTGCATAGAACAGAAGCATATGGCAATTCAGTGGTTGGATTTGAGCCCTTAACTTGTGCTGTGCATGGAGAGATTGCTTATCTCAGAATCAATATCTATAATAATCTTCCCATGCAAGTAATCTTTCAGTGCACCAATGTTTTCCACCTTAAAGGTGTCTATTTTAAATAAGATCCAAGATCATCATTCTGTCTTTTTGCTACCAGTCTGTAACTGTGCTTGGAGTCTTCTGGTCTTTGTAATGATGATTATAATTGACCATGATGAAAAGTAGGCTTAAAATTGTGGACTTACTGAGGGGAAATGGATAGTGAGATGGAGAAGGTGAGCCTCTTCTGCCTTCAAAATTAAGCACCTTTAGTGTTTAGTTAGGGAATGGAATATTGTGCGGTTTTCACCCACCTCAACTTAAATTCAGAAGAGGAGTCTCTGGGGAACACTTGCATGGAAATAAAGTACTATTGATAAAATGTTGGCTATTGGCTTTAGGCAATGATCATATAGATTCCTATATTAGTGGACACTGTCACAATGACACTGTAAAGCAGGTGGAGGCAGTTCATGACTTGGTTTCTGGATGCTGCAAGTGTTGGTTATCATTCTGTAACAGAACTACTGAAATAGTCATCTGGGGTCAACTATTTCAGATATTTTTATTTCCAGATGTGTTGCATTTTCTGATGCTCAAGGCAGACAGATTTTGAGTATTCTGAAAAGTTAATACATTATTATACTCTCCTAAAATGATCTTTTAAAATTTAGGTTTACTAATCAACTTGATTGCAACAGGTCCTAAAGTTAGGAAAATACAGGGGATATGTTGTTTTTCTAAATTAAGGCAAAGGGACTCACAGCACTGAAACCTTCTGAACTGCATAATAAAAAACTGAACAAAATACAGCTTAAGTTTATAGGATACAAAACCTGTATTGAAATAAGTGTTGGTGTTTAGTACAGTGCTTGATAAAGAGCGATTGTACAACTAAGGAGATTTATGAGAGTAGTATCATATTTTCTCACATACAACATGTATCTTCACCCCCTAAAATCAGTCCCCGAAAATTGGGCCACATGTTTTCAGTGGAGAAGCTGTTTTCTTCTCTGGAAAAGGATCACTCCTGGGGATGCCTTGTATGCCATGTAGTTGTCAAAACGGCTGCTGCTCGTGTCTGCTCAGCAAACTGAAGGGGTGAAGTATGGTGTTAACTTCCTTATAGCCATAGTTATTGGCTGAGCAGTGTAGACTGGTTGCAAAGCAGCAAGTGAGCTACTACTAGTATTTGGATGAAGTTTGTGATGTGGAAACAATCTTTCATTTACAAGAACTTGTATAAAGCACTATTTACAGTGAAGAACCAACAGTCTTGCAAGGGTCTGGGATATAACTGTGGGTGTATCTACACATGAAATGAAGGCAAAGCAATAAACTCTGGAGCTGTTTGAGCTGGAGTAAACTGCTCCTGGATGCAGTGTCTACACATGCATCTAGGGCAGCCATTAGAGCCAGGGTAGAGCCAGGCCTAGGCTGGCAGGAGCAACTGTTGGGGGGTGAGCCCTGGGCTCCAGCTGGTAGTGTCAGGTGGCGGAGGGACTGCCTGATGCATGAGGGTGCCAAACCTGCAGAGCCATGTGGCTAGGTGGCAGCCAGGAGTCTGGTCCTCCCAGTTACTGTCTACACATGCATTTCAGTACAGTTAATTACTCCACTGTAAGTACTAAGCTAATAGATAGTACTTATCTTATTATCTTATACTTACTATCTTAGTACTTATCTTACAGGAGAGTGAATTAGATTTTCTGTGCCCTAATACCAGTGCAAATGTAGACAGTGACTCTCTCTTTACTGTGGAGTTAGTCTACTCCACAGTAGAGCACACGTGTAGATGCACCCTGTGTGACAGTGTCCAGGAAGTATGGCACTGCAGGAGAGTCTACCACACCAAGCATTCCTGATGCCACACTTCCTTGACAGTCTGCGATACCAGGAGGAATTACTCTGTGTATCACAGTTGGCTGAGATGCTGAAAAAATCTTCCCCCTACATTCTGCCTTCCAAAAATAAGGTGCATGTTTTATTTGGGGACATGTATGCAAGAAAATACAGTACTTATCATTGATGTAACTTTCTTTCCATGAGTCCATATTCAATTGCTAGCTTGTGCTTATAGAAGCCAGGCTGTGATCTCCCACTGGCAGTGACTGTACTTGGAAATAGGAGAACATCGGTGTAGAACACCCACAAATGGGCCCAGAGCCAACTGGCAAGGCTTCACAACTTGGTGCTAATTCTGTACCTCTATTAGGCAGCTTACAGTGAAGTAGCTCTCATCCGTAGTGTGTGTGTGCGCAGAGGAGACCCGTTTCACTTTTTGTGTTAATTTCTGTAGAAAATTGAACTAAGTTAAAGGTCTTGGGCACTCCTGCAGGACAGCTTGGGCGCATCTACATGAGACGTTTACTGTGGAGTTAACTAATTAGTTAACTTTACTAACTCAGTAAATGTCTCACATCTACATGTGAAGTGCTATTAGGCAGGAATAAACGAACTCTGCAGCAGGATAGTACTTGTTTTTGCTGCAATTCTTGTTTTGGCTGTTTTTTTTACTCTGCAGCAAGGCATGTGCAGATGCTGGAAGGCCTGGCTGCCTGCTGGCCTGCCAGCTAGCCCTGCACTGGAGGCTGATCCCCTGAGCCCCCTGCCAGTCATGGCTGCTATGACCTGGCTCAGTGTGTTGCGCTTCTGGGCACATGTGTAAATGTGACACCTGGGAAGCTTTAAACAATGCATGATTAAATGATAAGTGCCAGACTTTATTGCTTTGTCTTAATTGCATGGGTAGATGTGCCCCCTGGATGTTAGTCATCTTGGACATCTTCACATGTGCTCTGGGTTTAGGAGGGAGGCACTTTAGTTAGAGGGGCTCTCGGGAGCTGCTCTAATTAAAGCTCCCCCAGTGTTTTGTGTATTCAGGGTCCTGAGCTTCAAAATAGTGATGGGGCATTTTAACTCAGGCTTGTTTGATGAGCTTTAGTTAAAGCGCCCCCACCACCAGTTTGAAGCATGTTTTCAGTGTCCCCACCAGATGGTGAGGCTGCTGGAGTTTGCTAATTAGCATGCTTCAGCAGACTCAATTAATTGTCTGCTCCTATGTGCTATAATTACAGTGTGTTGGAGCAGGCATCTGGCACGTCTGCAGGCATCCTGTCTTCCTTCTCCACAGACTTATTTAATGTGGACTTCATGGTTTTTATGTAGAAAGGTTCTTTCTGAATCTTTTCACCAAGCTAGTAAAGCCACGCAGGTAGCCTTTCCCGGGTTTTAGCTTTTCCTATGAATTCTCCTTAAGCAGAATTAGCCACGAGGAGCTGGTTTTGGAGTCCCTTAGTTTGATAAGGAACTCCAAAATAAAAACTCTGGAAAATAAAATAAAACTCTGGCTTGCATCTCCCGATTTTTCATCTCAAGCAGGACCCAAGAAGTCATTAGGCCAGCTGCAGCCTCACCAAGGCTTCATTTGGCCTTGGTGAGGCTGCAGCTGGAGTACTGCATCTAATTCTAGGCTCCACACTTTAGAAAAGATGTGGAGAAACTTGAGAGAGCCCAGAGGAGAGCCATGTGCGTAGTTAGAGGTCAGGAGGAGAGGCATGGGACTCTTCAGCCTGGAGAAAAGAAGGCTCAAGGGGACTTGGTGGCAGACTAAGTACATAAGGGGCGTGCATCAGGATTTGGGAGAGCGTCTGTTCACCAGGGCCCCCCAAGAGAAGATGAGGTCTAACCGTCACAAACGGCTGGAAGACTGTTTTAGACTGGACATAAGGAAAAACTTGTTTACTGCCCAAGTCTCCAGAGTCTGGAATAGACTTCCCTCAGCGGTGGTGCAAGCACCTACTGTATACCTTTAAGAAATACTTGGATGCTTATCTGGCTGGGGTGATCTGACCCCAATTGACTTCTTGCCCTTTAGGGAGGGGGCTGAACCTGATGATCTCGCGAGGTCCCTTCCAGCCCTAATGTCTGTGAAATTTATAAAGGTTTCTCTTTATCTAGTGATACAATATTTGAAACCAGAGAAAGAAGAGTTAGCACATCTTTTGCAAGCACTCTTGTCTCAATATTGGGGGTTTTGGTCAAAGCCTTGTACTCCTTGGTCACAGGCAATTTTGAGGAGTGTGGGTGTAGAGCCAGGCCAGAGGATGAGGCTTCATGAGAAGGTAGAACCAGAGAGAAGGTTTCAAAGTGAAATTCCCAGTCAGTAAGCAAGGTCCACATCTGTAGTCCAGGCAGTGCCAGGAGCCAGGGAACCCATGACACCCAAACAGGGTCAGCTGGAGCAGACAAGCAGGCAGGAGCCAGGCTGAAGGGTATCAGGTACAGCTGCCGCAGTTTGAAGTGCTAATCAGGTAAAGGCCAAAGGAAGGGCCTGAGCATATACACTAGGCCCAGTGTACCCTGCAGCCGGTGAGCTAATGGCATGCAGCCTGACATACATGTCTGACATGGCAAGATATGTGATCCTTAGGATAGGGCATAAAATTCCTTGGGTCCCAATTATCGAATTATATTAGTATCTGCCATGGGCTTGCCTGTTGTTTCTGGTCTAAATAATTCTTCTTCCTCCCTAGTGTTTAGAAATTTAAGATTAAAGTATACTCGTCCTTTCATGTCTGCCAAGGTGTCAGTCATATTTCTTGCTTGTCTTTCAACTCCCTTCAGTTAGTTAAAATGTTTCTGTTAAGGTAGGCCCAGAAATAAATGCAGTTTTTAAGTGTGTTCAAACTTAAATTACCTAGATAGGAACTATTGCTTCCTGGCTCAGTATGATATCGTATGACTTTGTATATAAAAATGGAATTGGTTGAATTTGCTCTTACATCTCATTGCAAATTCATTATCTACTGTGTTGTAGATGCAAACTGTAGTACAAAGCAAGTATAAGTCCATTAAGTACAGCAGTGTTACCCCATTTTACACCAGAGTGGAATTTGGACCTAGTTCTCTTTGGCATAACTTTCGTAAGTTCTTCCCTATCACTGAACAGCCATGTTTTGGCTTATTTTTCTTCCAGTGTATTAATTTGAATATTTCCTGAAAGTATCTCTCCTCTTTAGCCTGGCTTGCAGTAGGGCATGTCTGTTGATAGTGGCTAATTCATAATAAATAATGAATTTGCTTGCTGGCCTGAACAGTTGTGATTGTATAACATCTGTCTTATACAGGCTATCCATAAAATGGCAGATAGATTTTAAACTGGTGCTATTGTATGATGTGGGCTGTGGCTATATTTGGCATGTGCACTTGCGTACTACTTTCTTTTTAGAAATCATTTCATCCTATCTTGGGTTGACTACAATGAAAATTATTCTTCTGGTTAGCTATTGCCTGTTTAGTTGTTCCTGCCTTTCTATCTACATCTCTTTGATCCCTTGTGTTGTATTTATTATACATTTAATTGTATAATTTTAAGGTGCTGCATTTTATTCTCTTAAAATAACCTAAAATGACCTGTAATTTTCAACTCTTAAATTGCTTCTTTCTGTATCTCTAACAGCAACAAACACTATTGAACTTATGATCATGGTTTTTTATGCATTTTTCTTTGACAGATTAGCATGCCTCTGCAGGGACAGATGTAATGCCAGCTTTTGTGCTCGTTGGGGGAAAATAGCATTTATTTGTATCCCTGTGGATTTGTGGCTTCCTGGCAGCTGATGTGTTAGGAGACATTAGAAAACCAGTCATCTGCTTACGAGCTAATGTTCTTTGTTTTCAGAATTAATTGCTAACAGAAGCCGTCAGTCAAAGTGCAAAAGTCAACACATGCTGACTTCCCTGCTAGATTCACATATAGTTTGAAGCCATGTTCATTGGCTAAACCTTTTGTGGGCTATTATTAGGAAGAATTTGATATAAGCACAAATGATACTTCATAATATTTTGCATCCCCCATAAATGTGGGTGGATCAAGGATTTTGAAAAAGGGGGTATGAGAGAAGCAACCCTGTGAGTTAGCTGCACTTGCCCACTTCCAGCCTCCCATGCTGGAGCAGGCAGAACACACTGTGAAAGCAGTAGTCAAGGCTTTTTTTTTTTTTTTTTTTAAGTCCCTAAATTAGGTAAGAATTTCCTTGCCTGCCCCCTCCCTGCTACTGCTCTTGGCACCCGCTCCATCCCCCTCCATGCACAGTGGCATCTCCTATTCCAATCCCTCCCCTTGCCCTTTCTGCTTATGCTCAAGGCACAGGAAGGGCAGACCCTCCTTTCTTACTGCGGCTCTGCAGAGACCTTGGCTCAGCCAGGGACGGTGGCAGATGGGTTTCCTCCTCCCTACACTTTCAGGTTGGCCCAGAACACCTCAGGGACATGGGCATGGAGTGGGTGAATGCCACCTACTGCTGCTGCTGCCACTGTCCTGGCAGCTCTCAGTAGGTCTCCCCTGCCTGTGCCCAGAGGCACAAGTAGAGAGGGGGAGGAGAAATGAGAGAGGAGGGGGAGAGGCTTCTGAGCAAGGAGGGGATGGGGAGGCGGTGCTGGGGACTTGAAAACAAGTTTCCAGCTGCTGCTTTCATGGTGTGGTCCAGGCTCTGCGGGGAACTCAAGCTGCTGAGCTACGTCATGGAAAGGAGGTGTGAGTGCACCATCACATCTCCTCTGGAACTTCCCCTGTGCAGAGTGATGGCTAATGTCTATATAGGCAGGTGATTATTTTATTAGTCACATTGGTGCCTAGTACGATGAGAGTTATATGTTGTGGCTTTTTCCAGTTTGTACTCATGGACTTAGGAATTTCTGAGCCACATAAAATGCAACAGGGTGGGTCACAAACAGCAAAGTAGAACCAAGGGGGAAGTAGTTTATCCAGGACCATCATGACATTCTGATTTAAAGACTGAGGACAAACTTCAACTCTCTATTTTTGTGCCTCTTCTGGTTTCACTTAAATCTGCAAGGCTTCTTATCTTTCAAAAAAATCATGAAAAATCTGCAGTTTTGCCTGTGAGGGTAGGTGCTATAGCTAAGTTTACTGATGATACTCGGCCCCTCAGAAGGTTTTTGTTGTTTGTTTCCACACATTGTTTTTACGCTCTTTCTTTTTCTGTTAATGCTATAGTATAAACATATAGCCAAAGATTTAAAGTTTTAAAGATAATTCCCAATTAATGAGCAAAATCTCCTGTGTCACATGCAGAAGAGCACTTCTATCCCCTGAACAGCGAGCCATCTGATCAGAGAAGTTTGGAGTATATGATGATCCCAACAATCTATTGCTGTAGTTCTTAAAAGAATATTAGCTTTCCAGACAATTAACATAATCTTTCACCTTTTTATATGGTATTTTCCATCCAAGTATCTTGTAAAATGTGCCACTGATAAAGTTTCTGAACTTCCTGAAGTACAGAACAAATTGTAATAAATAGCTATAGACATATGGTCAGCTCTTCGATCTAGTGACATTGGTAGCAAAAATCACATTTTTTTTTAAAGTGGAAGCAGGACTTACTAAATTCATGGAAGTATTTGCTTATTCTTAGTTTTACTCAAATCATTATAAGGAAAGTACAGTGCAACATATTTGAACAGCCAGATAGGGGATTGATTTAGTGGAGATGAGCTGACAATAGTAGAGGAGGATCATTTTACACTTGGCATTGGATGTTTTGTAGTTGTTTAGTGTTCTCTTCAGATACAAGTTGGCTAATATTTTCTTGTATTTTTTCCTGGGGTTTTTATATTACAAGTTTTTGTGTTTTTAAATTTTGAAAAGTATGGCTGGATTTGGTGTCTGTTACCGTAGGTGAAGTGCGCACATATCTTTCTAATCCAGGGGTGACCACCCTGTGGCCTGTATGCCACAAATGGCATATGTAGCCTTTGTGTGTGGCATGTGGCAGATCAGGGAACACAAGAGTAGACCAGCACTGGGCAGAGAGCAGAAAGCAGAACAGCATATTGGGTAGGAGAAGGGGATTGAAGTGGCACCAGAAAGGTTGATCCCTACAGGGTATAATCTTAGCATGTAATTGTTGCATGAAACAGGAGTTTTCTTTTCAGCAAAAATTCAAAATGCAAAACCAGTACTGTAGCAAGGGATTATATTACTCAGATGTTATCGTAGTGTACATAGTGTAATTATTGGAATAAATATACAGAGTTTATTGTGTAGTTGGTGGCCTTATGCTAAAGATCTTATGTTTAAATATTGAGTACTTGACCCCAGACTTTACAATAAACACAATTAGCAAAGTTCTTGTGTGTATGAGTGCATGCATGTATGTGTGTGTGTGCTTTGAAAAAATAATTAAGGTAAAATTTGATGCCTAAGCAGGTTTTTCATGTTCTTCCATAATATTTCTTTTATAAAATCTTTTTAATGGTATGCATTTTTTTTGTATTTCACTCTGGAAACATAAGCCATCCTTTGAGTAGTAGTTACTGGGTCTCACGAAATACTATTTAGTTAAGTTGTTTCATCTGCCGTCATATCTGTTAAGCTTCATCTGGATATGTATATAGACTGCCTGAGTGGATGGTGCAGTGGAAGAGTAGTTAAGGCATTTTGCTACCGATTCAGAGATGTGAGTTGAAGTCTTGCTCTGGGCCTTCACCAAAGGTCTCTTTTAGTTGACTCGGCTGTAAATGAGTGCTTGGTCATTTGGGCTGAAAATCTGAGGTGGCTGGACAGCACTGTCTTGTGTCATTGGCTGCAGAATCTGGCATGTGTCAGTCATACTACTCTGCCAAGGCACGCAGGCATAGAAGGACCTCTGACTTTTTACCTGGTCTTGTATGAATAGATTTAAAGCCACCTAGCTTTAAATAAACTGGATGTGAGTAGATCACTGTTTTAAAATAGAAGGTATTATGTATTTATTTTTTAGAACATACTTTTAAATTTAAGTAGAAAAATATATTAAGTCTTGGTTATAACATGTCTTCCCAGGTATATCTTGAAAGACTTTTAACATACGCAGAAATAGATATTTGTCCAGCAAACTGGAAGCGAATTGTACTGGGTGCAATTCTACTGGCATCCAAAGTTTGGGACGACCAGGCAGTGTGGAATGTGGATTACTGCCAGATCCTGAAAGATATCACAGTTGAGGACATGTGAGTTCAGTAATTTTATCTCAACCTATGAATGCTGAGAGTGATGCATTTTTTTTTTTGCCCTAATGGACTATATTATGTAAAGCTGGTATACCCCAGATTACATGGAATTTTAACATATTGCTTTGCGTTTATTGGGACTGTAAATAGCTATGCCTATTAATAAATGCCCAGTGGGACTACAAGTTTGGTTTAAAATGTGTGTGCAGCATCCTTTTGTCTGTTTATTTGTTATAGTAAACCTGAGTCATTGCTGGACAGCAAGATAAATCCTGGTTAGTGGTACCAAGTCATTTTAAGAGCATAATCCAGCAATTATGAGGGAACCAGCAAGATGGCAGAGTAAGCAAGGCTAAGACCTTTACCCTTGGATTGTATTTTTCTTGTGTATAACAGATGCCCTTTCCCCCAAATCAGCCCTCCACAATTGGGGTGTGTGTATTAAGCAGGGAAGATGATGCTTCTGTTCCAGTCAAAACATTCATCTTGGATTGCTGCTTCACAATGCAACAGCTATAGTACTACTATTCAAGGAGTTGAGAGAGTCCATTGACTTTAATAGCACATTGTTCTTTACTCCAGAGGTATTAACAATCCTCTCTTCTTTTTTAATGGTCTTGATATTCCACTATTTAAACTAACCTTTCGTAGGATAATTTTGCTGTTTGCCAGTTGTTCCTGGTCTCTCCCTTCCTAGTTCAGCTTCAGCTAAGCTAAGGTTACCATATTTCCAGTTT
>NW_005842476.1:1163784-1173382 GCF_000455745.1 Alligator sinensis | reverse complement strand
GCGCGTGGGCATAAGTACACACACACACACACACACACACACACACACACACACACACACCTTAAAAAAAACAACACCCAAATGGAGATGGGAGGACCCAAAAAGTGGACATGTCCAGGAAAACCTGCACGTATGGTAACCCAAGTTAAGCAGAAGAGGGAAGGTGAGTCAGCTGAAGATTAGGCTCTGTTCCTGTTCTATATAGCCATAACTCTGGAGAAATCCTTTTTTCTTAATTCTTTCTTTCAAAAATAAAGTGTATACTATTCTGTGGCATTTTGTCTGAGACAAAATAAGGTAAACACTAAATTTCCCAGTAGACATTTGGCTACAGTTTTTCTATATATCTATATCGCCAAAAGAGAAATTGTATATATTTTCAGCAATTTTGTAGGAATTATAGATATGTTCAACATCTCTACTCTGAGTTCATGTGTGTATCATTTTACAATTGGAGGTGGTCTGGGATATGTGTTCAGGAATAGTACTGGAGCATTGGAGGCTGGAGTAACTATGCCAGTAGGTTAGTCATGCCTGCACAAAGTGGCAGGTTTCAGAAGAGACTGGGTATGCACTTCAGCCAGGAATGGGTTTGTGGAAGAACCTGGCCATATTCCCAACCCACCTGGCATGCCCCCTTTGGACACCTGAATGCTTCAAGTAGTGCTGGCCACCTCCTCTGATATCTAAGGTGTACCTGCCTCAGCATAGCTGATTCATCCTTTGTGAGTGTGCTAGAGCAGTGGTTCTCAACCTGCGGGTTGCGGCCCAAAAGTGGGTCATAAGAATATAAGAAAAGGTTGCGAACAGCTTAAAAAACGGATCAACAAACTTTTATAAATGGATTCTCCTTTAAAGGAGAAAAATGTGGGGAACCGTGGCTTTTCCCTTGCAGGCTGTCAGAGTTCTAGCTTGCAAGGGGCTGCTTGGGGCCCCCTGATGCTCTACACCCCTCCCATCCCACATACCCACCCCCTGCCCCACATATTGTGGGGCTGAAACCTGGGGGTGGGGCTAGTGGGTCAGGAGTGAGGGGCATTGGGTCAGGACTGGCCATCAATGTTTACAAGTGAGTCCTGGTCCAAAAAAGGTTGAGAACCAGTGTGCTAGAGTAGATGCAGGGTTTTCTGCATTGCACCCCCATTTCCCCCTATGCAAGATGGCTACAGCTGTTTATATATAGCTATGAGGCTGAAGGTTGATATGAAATGATTTTCCATTAAGGCAATAGATGTAGAAGTTTTATTGATGTTCATAACATCTTTTTCCTCAGGAGATCACTTTTAAAGGCTTGGCTTTTTCCTAAGAAAGAAGGGAGAGAGGGAAAGGCATTTACCAAGGTCTTTTAAACGGGATTGAGTCCTTCAGCTGATGTTACATTTGTTTGATTGCATTTCTTATTCATTAATGCATGTTCAGAGGAATTCAACAGAATTCGTTTTATAACTAAAAAAGAATTGAGTAGAACTTGGTTAGGTTATCAGCAGTAATGGAACCCACGGTCCCTAGGCAGTTTGGGATTTTTCCACAGTCTCCAAATTTGTTTCTTTAGTGCCTAAATACCTTTAACATTTTGATCCAAAAACTTAACAGTGAGCAGTAGTATGCCCTTTGCATTAGTCGTATAGAGCAGGGGCTGGCAGCCTATGCCCTATGGGCCAGATCTAGCTCATGGCATATGGCAGTGTGGAGCATCTTGTGGGTTTTATCCCTGTACCCCTGTGGGATGAACACAGGCTGTGGGTGCTTTTCCTATGCCACCAAGGAGATGAACTGTGTCCCAGTGTCTACCTACCTGTTCACCTTCAACCTGGGTTGGGTCATTCTGGGCCCTAGCCTGAAAAGTTTGCCTACCCCAGATATGGAGAAGGATACAGGTGTTCCTCATTCAGCACAAGACCAGATACTTATTTGTTGGCTTATTTGTTTGTCTAGAGCTGGAAGGAGAGAAGAACTGAGTAATCTCTCCAGTGCTTCATCTTCCCTTCACCTTGGTGTGTGCTGATGTAGATACTACTGATGTTTCTAAATAGTTCCATCTAAATGGAAATTTAAAAAAAACAAACTTTCTCATCCCTCACTATTAAATAATTCAAGGAAAGGGAAAACTGATTCATGACAACTATCAAGGCTAAATTCTAATACTTGAAGTTTGCTTTATTGCATGTTCTTGATAATGATACAATCCATATACTAAGAAAAACCCTCCACCCTATATTGTATTATATATTATGCGCTTTCTTCCTTTCCTTCTTTGTGTCCTTGTGACAAGGTATTTAGCAGAATTTGCTGGAATCTGACAGACCACACCATGAGTGCTCTGCTATGGCCTCGAACTTGTGACATCTGGGCTGTCAACCGTGCGCCTCAGTGCCCATACCATCCCAGCCCCAATTATATGCTAATTTGGAATAGCTCTTTTACTTTTGGTTGAAACTCTTCAGAGAGGAGGAGGAAGGAAAAAAAGGATAAATAAGATGATGAATAATATGACAAAGAACCTTTCTTTCATTGATGGTTTATCAGTGATTCAACAAATACTACTAAGAACTTAAAACTCGATGGGAATTTTTTTAAGTAAAATTAACAAAAATATTGATTTAATAAAGCAAGCAAAATCACTGGTAAAGAAATTGTTTGATGTTTGTTTTTAATACACTGCTGTAAATAATGCAGGTTTATAGCAGTGTAGTACACTGCTGTAAATCATGCATAACCATTAATGAGACTTCAGATGATTGGTGTGTCTAAGTATGTTATGTGGGATAAGGAAAAGGAGAACAAATGTCTATCTCATAAATCTCAGATTACAACCCCAAAGCAGTTTTTTAACTAATGTTGCCCTAGTTTAGCTTTCCATTAGCTTACTGCTAGCAAAACTTATGGTTAGTCTAAAAATTATCCACAAAATAAAGGTAGAATGCTAGGATTCTGCTGATTTACTTTAAACTGAGTATGTTGGGATCCTTCTAATTTGGATGAGTTTTATATATTGCAAGTTGTTATTGTTTGAATATTACAAAAAAAATTCTAAATTTGTATGCTATTGATATTGTAAGCTATTGATAATGATGCCTTATTGTCCTGAGTCCAAAGACCAAATTAAAACTTTGCTGCATTGGTATGCCATAGACGTGCCTTGTGCTTGGGAAAATAACCTCAAAATGGCAGGCTGAAGTACTCAACCTTTTTCACCTGTCCTCACAGGCAAGGTCAGCTCCCAGACTACTGCACCTGGGAGCACGTTTTGGTGAGGAGGAGAGCAGCCAACAGTAGTGAAGGAATAGGTTAGTGACTGTTTAGAAAAGCTGGATGTGTACAAGTCCATGGGGCTAGATGTGATGCACACAAGAGTGCTGAGGGAGTTAGCCAGTGTGATTGCAGAGCTGCTGGCTATTATCTTTTAAAATTTGTGGTGATTGGGAAAGGTCCCAGATGGTTGGAAAAGGGCAAATATAGTGCACATCTTTAAGAAAAGGAAGGGTGAGGATTTGGGGAACTACAGACCATTAGCTTCACCTCAGTCCCTGGAAAAATCATGGAGCAGGTCCTGAAGAAATCCATTTCCAAGCACTTGGAAGAGAAGGGGATTAGGAACATGGATTCACCAACAGCAAGGCATGCCTGATCAACCTGACTTGCCTTCTGATGAGATGACTGGCTTTGTGGATGCAGGGAGAGCAGTGGACATGATAAACCTTGACTTTAGCAAGGCTTTTGATCCAGTCTCCCACAATGTCCTTGCCAGCAAGTTAAGGAAGTACAAGTTGGATGAATGTACTGTAAGGTGGATAGAAAACTGGTGGAACCCCCCCAGGGGTCAGTCTGGTTTTGTTCAATATCTTCACTGGTTAGGTCTCGGCTATAGTACTGTGACCAGATTTGGGTGCTAATTATAAGACAGATGGAGACAAACTGGAGAGGGTCCAGAGGTGAGTGGAAAAGATAAGGGGTTGGAAAGGAAACCATGTAAGAAAAGGCTGAAATAATTTGGTATTTTTCATCTGGAGAAAAAGAGTTGCAAGGGGAAATATGATAGCACTTCTCAAATATTTGGAAGGCTGTCAGAGAAACCTTTTCTATCTTACCACAGAGGGCAGAGCATGTGACGAAAGGTTTAAACTTCAGCAAGGCAGATTTAGGTCAAATCTTAGGAAGAGCTCCCTAATATAATGAAAGGAAAAGCTGCCAAGCAAAGTTTTGAACCTCTTCCATTAGAGGTTTTCAAAAAGACACTGGAAAGGTCCATTTGGGAATGATTTAGGAATCTTTGCAAGGGGTTTAACTAGACAAAACTTCCAACCCTGAGATTCTGTATACTGTGCATACAAGCTTAGTTAATTGCCTGTGCCTGGCATGCCTGCCATGACTGCTGGGTGAGGTGGAGTTTGGATACACCGTTTTGAACTCTCAGCGGGAGGGGAGGAGAGCCCCTTGGCTCCCCTTCTTAAAAGCCCTCAGAACAGCCCTGGGTGCATTTGGAGATCCGGGCCTACACCATGACTGGTGTCAACGATCAGCTGGTTGCTGGCACTGGCCCTGAGAGCCGCAGGCTAATAGGAGACCTGGGGCTGTCCAGGGCTTACTCTGACAATCAGCTGATTGTTGGGCATCAGTTCCAGACAGTTCTGGTGTGTAAACCTACCATGCATTCAGTTTAATATGCCATACAAACCAGCCTAAATGTTCCATGTGCATGTGGAATGTTTTTATGGCCAGTTTGCCATGTTATGGTGCCTTAAAATGGGTGCAAGTGTAGCACTGTTGCCATTAATGGCATGGTTAGCATGTTAATCATGCTGTTAATTATGCCATAAATGCAATGTGTGCCAGGGCCCAAGGATCACACTTTCATTTTATTTAAACATACTTTGTAGTTGCCACTTTTCAGTATGGTGGCATGTCTCACTTGCATAGCTGCAAATTACGTTCAGTAAGAAGTCACCAACTAATGATCGTTTTGACTTGCCTGTTTGTCTAGGCTTTTTGGTGTGGATTGGCAGGATATGTAGTCAGACTGTGTTAACTTGGTATTTAAAAATATTTTGTGTGAGAATATAAATATAAATATTTTCTGGGTTATTTTCTGTTGTTTTGTTAGTAAACAATTTTTGTTTGGTTTTGTGCTAACCAGCATGAGGTTTGCTTTGGATATATATTGTCCAGTGAAACCATACATAGAAAGGCAAGGAAGAAGGTTGGGAGAGTCTCTCTTCCCCTGTATTAAAAGAAGTGATTGTGAATGCTGAAGCAGTTAAAGAGCTTGTCCTGGGTTAGAGGAATTTTTAGTCCTCGTGAGAATGTTAATGACCATTCAGGGCATGTCTATCTCACACAGGCTCTGCAGGCATAGTTATGTCTGCAGCGCCCCCCAGTGGAGATGTACCATATGTTAGTAGAAGGAGTTTTTCCTACTGGCATAGATACCCTGCATCTCAACAGAATAAGATATGCAGGCAATAGTTCTTTTCTTCCAGCAAAACTGCATCCTGTCAGCTAGGGAATGTGATTTTTCACACTTTTGGGTGATGCAGGTCTGGCAGTAGAACCTGCAACTTGTCTTATTCTCTTTGGGGAGGAAGGCATGTACTTGGTTCAGTCGGTTGCAATTTGGAGTAACTTGTATTTAGTTGTTGGTGGGGTACACAGTCTAAAATGTATTTTCACATTTATATTTTCTTTACAGGAATGAACTGGAGCGCCAGTTCCTCGAGTTGTTACAGTTCAACATTAATGTTCCTTCCAGTGTTTATGCCAAGTATTATTTTGATTTACGTTTCCTGGCAGAAGCAAATAACTTGAGCTTTCCTTTGGAACCTCTCAGCAGGGAAAGGGCATACAAACTTGAGGTGAGATGCTTTTGCTTCATGTTGCAGCAGAACGGGAGGCATTTTGGGGAGGAATTGTTTGTTTGTGTTTTGGATCTTTTATAAACTATCCTGAAGGAAAATTTAAGAGCGTCATAAACCTCAAATTTCATTACTCTCCAGAATTGTTCTGCAGGTGCTGCCATTGCTTGTGTCCTATGGGGAGGTTTTTGCCTCAATACATTTCCACTCTTGCTTGTTATTTTATTTTTTTGTTCAGTTCTGACAGGGTGTTTCCAGTACAGAAAAGTCTGTATCATGTGGGCTTGTGCTTGCAAAAGATTAGTAGCTGTTTTAACTGAGCACCTGAAAGTACTGATGATTTTTAGGTATATATTGAATTGACTATGATAGGCTGTGTACGTTTTAACAGTTACTTCCATTGTTATGGTTATTAATTATGGAAAGTTGCATCCATTAGTTTTGCAAAAAAAATGAAAGTAACATCAAGCTAGCAATCCTATGGATAAAGATGGATCTTGTTAATTTTTAGATGTCTATTTCTGATAATATACTTCATAATCTATTGGACTAGTGTGAATTATATTTGCATCAAAGAATGTTGTGGTGATAATTTGGTACATGCATTTGCTAAGTATTTCATACATACAAGATAGAAGAGCTGAATAAATACCTTTTCATTTTGATCATGAGTTCTTGGCTGTTTGGCAGGATTAAGAGACAAAATGCTTGTAAGCTGTACAAAGGAGGAAAGGGAGTTGAATGTAACCAAAGTAGTTCATATAGGCTGTGTCCAGACGAGCATGGCTGTGCAGTATTTGGCACTGCAGACACATTTGTGGCACCACGTACTGCGCTTGCACCTGTTCTCTGCACTGCAAGGGAGTAGTGCTGCAGGAGTTTTTTGATCTCTGGATATCCAGGGGTCAAAAAAACCTGAACCAAAAAAGAGGGGCAGCACAAGCCGCTCAAAACCAGAGTCTGGTCACCTGGAGCCAAGCTCTGGCTGTTGTACACCAAAGTTGGTGGTATTAGATCATCTGGGAATCTGGCAAAACTAATTGTGATGTATGTTGTAAGACTGAATGCACATTAACATGTTGTCTAGTTGATAGAATGACTAGTCTTCCTACGTAAATACTTGTAGACAACAGGCTTACTCAGCCTGGAATTTCTGCAGTGGGATATCTCTCCAGCTGACATTGGGAAGAAGCTTTGTCCTTGACTAAATTAAAGTATTTTTTTTAACCCAAGATGCAGGATGTCAGGCTTCATGTTGATTGGAGATAAATGAATCAATCTACCCCATTGCCAGTAGCCATCTTCTGGCCCCAGCATCAATACTTATTTTTCCATTCCTCCTTTTTCCTCAAATTAAGAAGGTTCCCACTCCCACAGGTTTCCTGGTGTCCAAAGCATTGTTCTGCTGCTATTTTTCTTTTCCTCCTTCATCAGTCCTTCCAGACCACAGATTTCACACCTTTTTTTCTGAACCTCTTTCAGGCTGTTGATATCTTTCTGGTACAGAGATGTCAGATCTGAAAATGTTTGCCCACATGTACTAGCAGTAAAGCCATAGATAGCCATGGTTATTACTCCCTTGCACTTCATAGTGATTCAGCATATGCGGCCTAAATTTGCCATGGCTGGTGCTTCTTTACTCCTGCCAATGACATCTTGGCCAGAAGCGTAAACCCAAATTAAGGAGCTGCCTTCCAGGCATGTACATTTCTAACAGTAGAGAGAGGAGGGAAGAATGCATTCCAGACTCATGGCTTGCATTACAGTCGGGCCCAACAAAAACAGTTATGATCTTGTAAATCATGTACCATGTGTTACAGAGTTCTTGTTACACTACTGAATCACACTGGTGGGTCTCATTGCACCACTGAAGGCATCTATTTGAATACAGAATCCTGCTGTACAATGCTAACATTAAATGTTAAGAGAAGGGAAGACTTTGGTAGAGCAGGATAAAACTAGTTAGATCAGCACCTGAAGGTTTCAGGGGGATGTGGAATAAAGAAAATGACTAATTTATTTTTACCCTCTGAATCTGTATGAGGAAATTTTACCTTGCCCACATCCAAAATGTATTTTCAAAGCAAATTTTATTTTTTAGAAAACCTCAATTTTTACAAATAGCTAGAATGGCTATAAGACCTTTATAAAATATGGGTTAATCTTACTATCAGTTAGAATAGATTAAATACTAAGTTCCACATGTGTAGGAAAGCATCGCTTTACTAAATGCAAGTTGCGTTTGGAGTTGCTGTATTTTTAAAAAGATGCCAAATACTAGCATTGTCCATTCCATGCAAGATTTAATTTGATCTGACAGAAGACCATGAGGGGAATTTTGCCATCAGACAGGCAATACTGAAATAATTAACTCGTATAACTGTTGGTACTTTTCCAAGGATTATGGATTGTTTTGGCAACCTGATGGCTTTGTACTCCATCTCGACCACTTACTGGCCAAGTTAGTCCTTATCCCATGATTCGTTGACTTCTGCCATTTGGTTTTGAATCTGATTGGACATATCAATTCGTAGTTCAGTTCATATATACATACAAATGTATAAACCAGGACTGTCCATCTTCAGTGGGGCTACGTGTGACACTGCTGCATAGCCTTAGGGGCCAGGCACCATGCAAGTCGTATGCTAGGGGGCAGGCACACCTGTTAATGCAATTATAAATTATGTGCTGAAGGTGAAACTCCTATTCAGATCCTGGAGAGGGGTCAGACTGTGTAGGAACATGCTTAAAATTTACCACCAGAAAACTTTATTTAATCTTACATCAGTCAGTTTTAAATTTGAGCTGCCTAACAAATTGCAGTAGGGTTAACTGTTGTTGTTGTAGCCATGATGGTTCAGAGAAGCAGGGTTTGTTTTATCATACTTTTTATTGGATTAGCTGTATAGTTGGGAGAGATGTTGGACAAGCTTTTGGCACAGAGCACCCTCCCTCTAGTCTGGGGACAATTGCATGTTACAACTAAAAAGGAGGAAATGTTTTTCTCTTAAGTTTTTTTAGTTTTGCCCTGTTACGTGCTGGGATTGACCAAAGACCAAGGAGGCCTTTTAACTTGCCTACAGTCTCATGTCTAGCCAGTTTCTGTTCTCATGATCTTTGTCAATGAAAAATTGTTTCAGTTCTTGAACACTTGTCCTACACATCTTTATCTCTTAATTTTGCAGGAGAGAGTGAGAGGGGAAAAATGATCATAAGGAAGAGACTTGGACATTTTCATTACACTGTTTTGTAATAAAAAAGCACATGTACATTGAAACTAGTATAAAACACTTAGTAAGCATCCTATTCTCTTAGGATACCACCTCTGTGTTGCCATAAGTAAGTGGCAGTACCATTGTGCTTCACCTTTTATTAGATCATGTGCATTAGGCATTATTATTGGTCCCTTGAGTGACTGCTTAAATGGACATTTTTTTCTGTTATAGATTCGTAGATGTTAGGGTCGGAAGGGACCTCAATAGATCGAGTCTGTGGCAGAAATGCCACCGTCGGTGCCCCTCTCCAGAGATCTGTCCCTGCCAGCCTGAGAGGCTGCTGTTGAATCCCTCAGGGCGGGGATCTCCCACTTTGTCTGCAGACAAAAGCCTGGCGCCTGGGAGGCAATGCTCTGGTCACCTGGGCAGGGGGGAAAAGCCCGGCCCTGCTTGCGGGCCCAGGTAGCCAGGGATGCTTTGTAGATTGGTCGGTTTGTAGCCAGTATTGGCAGCTTCTATTGGACCGGGCCGCTT